>NW_025422300.1:0-34688 GCF_011764305.1 Mustela putorius furo | reverse complement strand
AGGTCACCAAGGACATCCCACAACCGCAAGCCGCACTGGACAAACAGGGGCATTATGACACCAGCTGAGAAACTACTACCTCCATGCAGACACACAGACTGATATCCGCAGAGACAGAAGATTGAACCAGACAGGCCCCTAGGCCCTATTATGAACTCTTGCTTTGGTGTCCAGTTATCACTCCTCAGAGGCCTGGGTTCGAAGACCAGCATATGGGGCTATCCTGAGACACCAGACAGAACACCTCTCATCTCCACATGGAAAGCTTCCTTGTTGGAGTTGTGTCAAACCCTTTGGGTTGGAGAATCCTGCAGAGTCCCTTAGCTACTGCCACATTCCAAGGTCTCCATGGCCACCAACCCACATTATGACTCATCCTCAGGAAAGTCCATTTAAACTCAGCCTTCTGGGTTGCTCACCCAAGAGCCCGCAGATTGAGCGTGCCTTGTCTCGACCAGGCAATGGGAAGGTGAGTTGGCGATTCTCGGCATCCATGCTTAGGCCCCTGCTCTCGAGTCTTTCTGTATGGGGCATCCTGGAACCATCCAATAGTACTCGACTGTCCTGAAGAAGGAAACTTTGAAGTTTGGAGCAGCTCACAACTCCCAGCGTAGGGAAACCTCCCTGGCCTCATGACGCCCCCACCCCCTTCAGGAAGGGGCCGTCATGGAAACAAACTCCAGCTTGAGGCAACATCTGATACTCGCCCTGACCTCAGATGCAGGAGATCTCGAATCAGCCTCTGCACAGTGGGCCCAAACCTCGTGCTACCTTGTGTTTTCAGACTTCCTTCCTCACACTCCTGGCAATCATGTCCTCAAGACTTGGAATTCTGGAACCAAAATGCATCCCTATGCTGGCCCTCCAGAAGAAAAACGTTGCTCTATGGGGATCTCCATTAACCCCAAATGAGGATCAACCTGCTCGGTTCTCGACCTCACCCCAATTGGATTGTTCGGGTTGTCCATTCATCCCTCCCCAGAGCTCTGCTTTGGAATCCCTCTTGTGGTGGGACACCTGAGGTAACAAAACTAAAAGGACTCCTCCCATCCTTCAGATTGACCCAAAACAATTGGGATTGGTCCAAATTCACAGAGAGGAAGTCTCGCCATGGCCCATGAGGCCTCCCCGAGATTCCACAGCCATCGTTGACAACAAATCCAGAGACAAAAGTCTGAGCAAGCGCCTCACACTCGCTCTCTTGTCGTATGCCGAAGAGTTCTCCTCACGGTCTGTAGATCGGGCCTGCCATACCTACTTCCCAAACCTAAGCCGAGTTTGTGTTTTCAGACTTCTGTCCCCACATTCCTGGCCCACAGACCCTTCAGGCTGGGGCCCCTGGAGCCACACATCAGGACTGTGCCTGTCCATACAACGGGAATTCTGCCCATTACATTGTCCACAATCGTACAAATTAGGAAAAACCTCCAGAGTCCCCAAGGACATCCCAATAATGTAGGCCGCCCAGAACAAACAAGGGTCATCTGAAACCAGCTGAGCATCTACCTCTCCTCAGCGTAGATGGATGTCCCCAGAGAAGAAGATTGAATCACACAAGCCCCTAGGCCTGAAACAGATTCATTGCTTTCGGTTACAGGTATCTCTCCTCAGAGGCCTGGTTTCCAATATTAGCATATGGGGATATCATGAGGCAGCATTCAGAACCAATCTCTTCTCCACATGGTAAAATTATCCTTTGAAGATGTCTCAAAACCTCCAGTTAGGAGAATCCTTCAGAGCCTGTGTGCCACTGCCCCATTACAAGGTCTCCATAGACACAAAAACACATTAGGAACCATCCACAGGAGAGTCCATTTCAACTGAGCGTATTTGGTTGCTCCGCGAGATCCAGCAGATCTAACTTGTCTTGTTGCTAGGAGACAATTGGAATGTGAGGTGGCCTACCCCGCCATCCATCCTTAAAACCCTGCTCGGAATCGTTGGCCTGGAGCCAACCAACAGGTCTCAATTGTCCTGCTGAAGATTCTTTGCAGTTGGGAGCTTCTCAGAACTCCCATCGTGAGAGAACCCCCATGGTCACATGATCCCCACCCCCCTTCATAAAGGGGCCATCAGGGACATAAGGTCCAACCTGAGCGATCCTCTGATCCTCACCCTGACTTCAGATGCACGAAATCTCGGTTCAGGTCTGTAGATTCTGCCTGCCATGTCCTCACCCAGAAACCTAAGCCATGCTTGTGTCCTCAGACTTCTGTCCACAGACTACTGGCTCAGAAGCCCTCCAGTTTGGCAATCCAGAACTACAATGCAGCACTCTATCTGCCCTGCAGAAGAAATACATTTCCCTCTGGGGCTACCTAGAAACCCCAAATGAAGATCAACCTGCACGACACGTGCCTATACCCAAAATATATAAGATGACCTGGGCAATAAAGCCCTTTCTGACAACCTGAGCCCGGCCCTCGTGACCAACACCCAGACAGCTGACCGCACACTGAGCACATCAGACCCGCCATGGCCTTAGGTCATCATCTCTTACCTACCTCAGTTTTCAGTCTTCAAAACCTAGACCTTATCTCCAATCACTGCCCAGGGGTGACTATGATGCAGAAATCAGAACTCTTCCTTACCCAAGTCAGGAAACCATGTGGTTGGCATGTTGTCCAACGTTCAGTGTAGGAGAAACCAGCATTCACCCTGACGCCCCGCCCATTCCTGAGTGCGAAGAGGGCATAAACACGCATTGTGACCCTCAGTGTGAGTCCTGTCCTCTAGGACGTCCTCTCAGTGGCTGGACCATTAGATGTCATAATGGGCTTGACATGACCGTAGGCCCCAATTTTTAACCAGATTTCTGGTTGTCCAGTCGCCCCTCCCAGGGCTCTACTCTGGAATCCCCCAATTGGTGGGACACCTGAGGTTGAAAAACAAAACAAAACAAATCAACAACAACAGAACAACGGACTTCTTCCATCCCACAGAATGACCCCAATCTATTTGGACGGGGCCAAACCCCAAGAGAGTAAAACTCGTCCATTTCCCATGAAGTCACCCGGAAATTTCACGACCATGTGTGACACGATAACCAGAGATAAAAACTTGAGCAAGAGTCTCACACTCGCCCTATTTTCATATCCCGAAGAGTTCTCCTCATGGTCTGTAGATCAGTCCTGCCATACCTATGACCAGAAACATAAGCCGAGTGTGTGCTTTCAAGCAACTGTCCAAACAGCCCTGGCCTACACACCGTACAGGCTCAGGCCCCGGGAGCCAAACCTGACGACTGTGCTTGCCCTCTCCAAGGGAATTGTGTGTGCCCCTTCCAATTGCAACAACCCAACTAAGAGGATAAACCTCCAAAGTCCCTGAGGCCATTCCAATATTTGTGGCTTCCCAGAACAAACAGGGGCAATCTGGTCTCATCTGAGCACCTACCGGCACTCAGACCCGTAGACTGATGTCCCCAGAGGTAAAAAGGAACGAACAGGCCCCTAGGCACATATCGGATCCATTGCTTTGGTTTCCAGGCATCTCTCCTCAGAGGAATGGATTTCAATAACAGCATATGGCTGTTTCTTGACTCACCCATCAGAACAAATCTCATCTACACATGGGAAACTTGCACGATGGAGCTGTGTGAAAGCCTCTCTTTGGAAAACTCTTCAGAGCCCCAGTGCCACCGCTTCATTCCAAGGTCTCCATAGACATATTATCATCTTAGGACACATCCACGGGAGAGTCCATTTCAACTCAGCCTCCTCGGTTGCTACCCCAGATCCAGCAGATCTAACCTGTCTTGTTGCTTGCAGACAATTGGAATGCGAGATGGGCTACCCAGTCATCCATCCTTAGAACCCTGCTCGGAATCGTTGTCCTGGAGCCAACCAACAGGTCTCAATTGTCCTGCAGAAGAATCTTTGCAGTTGGGAGCTTCTCACAACTCCCATCGTGGGAAAACCCGCATGGCCTCGTGATTCACGCCCCCCTTCAAGAAGGGGCCATCAGGGACAGAATGTCCAACCTGAGCGATCGTCGGATCCTCGCCCTGACTTCAGATGCACGAGATCTAGATTCAGGTATCACCCAGAAACCTAGGCCTAGCTTGGGTTCTCAGACATCCTTCCTCAGACTACTGGCCCACAATCCCTCCAGTTTGGCAATCCAGAACTACAATGCAGCACTCTGCCTGCCCTCCAGAAGAAAAACATTGCCGTCTGGGGCTACCCAGAAACCCCAAATGAGATTCAACCTGCACGCCATTCGGCTGTACCCCAAATATATAGGCTGACCTGGGCACTAATGCCCTTTCTGAGACAGCCTGAGTCTGGACCTCCTGGCCCCACCCAGACAGCTGGCCGCACACTGAGCTCATATGACCTGCCATGGCCTTAGGTCTTCATCTCTTCTCAATCTCGGGTTTCAGGCTTCAGAACCTAGACATTATCTCCAATCACGGCCCGGGTTTGAAAATGATGCAGAAATCAGAACGCTTTCCCCATGGCAAGAAACCTTGTGGTTGGCATGTTGTCCAAGGTTCAGTGTACTTGAAACCAGTACGGCCCATGAGGCCCCGCCCATGCTTGCGGGCCACATTGGTCACAAACACACATTGTGACCCTCAGCCTGAGCCCCGTCCTCTGGTAAGGCCTCTCAGTGGCTGGATGGAGAGACAGCATATTGGGCTTGCCATGCCCCTAGGCCCCAATTTTTAACCATAGTTCGGGTTGTCCCTTCACTCTTCCCCAGGGCTCTGCTTTGGAATTCCTCTTTTGGTGGGACACCTGAGGTAACAAACCTGAAAGGAGTCCTCCCATCCCACAGATTGACGAAATACAATTGGGATCAGGCCAAGTACACAGAGAGCAAGGTTCGTCCATGGCCCATGAGGCCTCCCCAATATTCCACGGTCATCGCTGATACAAAATCCAGAGACAATAGCCTGAGCACGCGCCTCAGACTCGCTCATTCTTCATATCCTGAAGTGTTCTTCAGATAAGAACCTACACGTCACTCGAAGGCACCCAAAATATATAGTCTAACCTGGGCACTAATGCACTTTCTGACAACCTGAGCCCGGACCTCGTGACCAACACCCAGACAGCTGACCGCACACTGAGCACATCAGACCCGACTTGGCCTTAGGTCATCATCTCTTACCTACCTCAGTTTTCAGTCTTCAAAACCTAGACCTTATCACCAATCACTGCCCAGGGGTGACTATGATGCAGAAATCAGAACTCTTCCTTACCCAAGGCAGGAAACCATGTGGTTGGCATGTTGTCCAACGTTCAGTGTAGGAGAAACCAGCATTCACACTGACGCCCGCCCATTCTTGAGTGCGACGAGGGCATAAACACGCATTGTGACCCTCAGTGTGAGTCCTGTCCTCTAGGACGTCCTCTCAGTGGCTGGACCATTAGATGTCATAATGGGCTTGACATGTCCCTAGGCCCCAATTTTTAACCAGATTTCTGGTTGTCCACTCGCCCCTCCCAGGGCTCTACTCTGGAATCCCTCATTTGCTGGGACACCTGAGGTTGAAAAACAAAGCAAAATAAATCAATAACAACAGAACAACGGACTTCTTCCATCCCACAGAATGACCCCAAACTCTTTGGACGGGGCCAAACCCCCAGAGAGTAAGACTCGTCCATTTCCCATGTAGTCACCCGGAAATTTCACGACCATGAGTGACACGATAACCAGAGATAAAAACTTGAGCAAGAGCCTCACACTCGCCCTATTTTCATATCCCGAAGAGTTTTCCTCATGGTCTGTAGATCAGTCCTGCCATACCTATGACCAGAAACATAAGCCGAGTTTGTGTTTTCAGACAACTGTCCAAACAGCCCTGGCCTACACACCCAACAGGCTCAGGCCCCTGGAGCCAAACCTGACGACTGTGCTTGCCCTCTCCAAGGGAATTGTGTGTGCCCATTCCAATGGCCACAACCCAACTAACTGGATAAACCTCCAAAGTCCCTGAGGCATTCCCAATATTTGTGGCTTCCCAGGACAAACAGGGGCAATCTGGGCCCATCTGAGCTCCTACAGGCACTCAGACCCGTAGACTGATGTCCCCAGAGGTAAAAAGGAACGAACAGGCCCCTAGGCACATATCGGATCCATTGCTTTGGTTTCCAGGCATCTCTCCTCAGAGGCCTGGATTTCAATAAGAGCATATGGCTGTTTCTTGACTCACCCATCAGAACAAATCTCATCTACACATGGGAAACTTGCACGATGGAGCTGTGTGAAAGCCTCTCTTTAGGAGAACCCTTCAGGGCCCCAGTGCCACCGCTTCATTCCAAGGTCTCCATAGACATATTATCATATTAGGACGCATCCACGGGAGAGTCCATTTCAACTCAGCCTCCTCGGTTGCTCCCCCAGATCCAGCAGATCTAACCTGTCTTGTTGCTTGCAGACAATTGGAATGCGAGATAGGCTACCCAGCCATCCATCCTTAGAACCCTGCTCGGAATCGTTGTCCTGGAGCCAACCAACAGGTCTCAATTGTCCTGCAGAAGAATCTTTGCAGTTGGGAGCTTCTCACAACTCCCATCGTGGGAAAACCCGCATGGCCTCGTGATCCACGCCCCCCTTCAGGAAGGGGCCATCAGGGACAGAATGTCCAACCTGAGCGATCGTCTGATCCTCACCCAGACTTCAGATGCACGAGATCTAGATTCAGGTCTCACCCAGAAACCTAGGCCTAGCTTGGGTTCTCAGACTTCCGTCC
The DNA here is from genome assembly GCF_011764305.1 of Mustela putorius furo. NCBI lineage: Eukaryota > Metazoa > Chordata > Mammalia > Carnivora > Mustelidae > Mustela > Mustela putorius. The sequence continues at coordinate 27,985 of NW_025422300.1, read as the reverse complement.
TCAGACTACTGGCCCAAAAGCCCTCCAGTTTGGCAATCCAGAACTACAATGCAGCACTCTGCCTGCCCTCCAGAAGAAAAACATTGCCGTCTGGGGCTACCCAGAAACCCCAAATGAGATTCAACCTGCACGCCATTCGGCTGTACCCCAAATATATAGGCTGACCTGGGCACTAATGCCCTTTCTGAGACAGCCTGAGTCTGGACCTCCTGGCCCAACCCAGACAGCTGGCCGCACACTAGGCTCATATGACCTGCCATGGCCTTAGGTCTTCATCTCTTCTCAATCTCGGGTTTCAGGCTTCAGAACCTAGACATTATCTCCAATCTCGGCCCGGGTTTGAAAATGATGCAGAAATCAGAACGCTTTCCCCATGGCAAGAAACCTTGTGGTTGGCATGTTGTCCAAGGTTCAGTGTACTTGAAACCAGTGCGGCCCATGAGGCCCCGCCCATGCTTGCGGGCCACATTGGTCACAAACACACATTGTGACCCACAGCCTGAGCCCATTCTTCAGGTAAGGCCTCTCAGTTTCTGGATGGAGAGACAGCATATTGGGCTTGCCATGCCCCTAGGCCCCAATTTTTAACCATAGTTCGGGTTGTCCCTTCACTCTTCCCCAGGGCTCTGATTTGGAATTCCTCTTTTGGTCGGACACCTGAGGTAACAAACCTAAAAGGAGTCCTCCCATCCCACAGATTGACGAAATACAATTGGGATCAGGCCAAGTACACAGAGAGCAAGGTTCGTCCATGGCCCATGAGGCCTCCCCAATATTCCACGGTCATCGCTGATACAAAATCCAGAGACAAAAGCCTGAGCACGCGCCTCAGACTCGCTCATTCTTCATATCCTGAAGTGTTCTTCAGATAAGAATCTACACGTCACTCGAAGGCACCCAAAATATATAGTCTAACCTGGGCACTAATGCACTTTCTGACAACCTGAGCCCGGACCTCGTGACCAACACCCAGACAGCTGACCGCACACTGAGCACATCAGACCCGACTTGGCCTTAGGTCATCATCTCTTACCTACCTCAGTTTTCAGTCTTCAAAACCTAGACCTTATCTCCAATCACTGCCCAGGGGTGACTATGATGCAGAAATCAGAACTCTTCCTTACCCAAGGCAGGAAACCATGTGGTTGGCATGTTGTCCAACGTTCAGTGTAGGAGAAACCAGCATTCACCCTGACGCCCCGCCCATTCTTGAGTTCGATGAGGGCATAAACACGCATTGTGACCCTCAGTGTGAGTCCTGTCCTCTAGGACGTCCTCTCAGTGGCTGGACCATTAGATGTCATAATGGGCTTGACATGTCCCTAGGCCCCAATTTTTAACCAGATTTCTGGTTGTCCACTCGCCCCTCCCAGGGCTCTACTCTGGAATCCCTCATTTGCTGGGACACCTGAGGTTGAAAAACAAAGCAAAATAAATCAATAACAACAGAACAACGGACTTCTTCCATCCCACAGAATGACCCCAAACTCTTTGGACGGGGCCAAACCCCCAGAGAGTAAGACTCGTCCATTTCCCATGAAGTCACCCGGAAATTTCACGACCATGAGTGACACGATAACCAGAGATAAAAACTTGAGCAAGAGCCTCACACTCGCCCTATTTTCATATCCCGAAGAGTTCTCCTCATGGTCTGTAGATCAGTCCTGCCATACCTATGACCAGAAACATAAGCCGAGTTTGTGTTTTCAGACAACTGTCCAAACAGCCCTGGCCTACACACCCAACAGTCTCAGGCCCCTGGAGCCAAACCTGACGACTGTGCTTGCCCTCTCCAAGGGAATTGTGTGTGCCCATTCCAATGGCCACAACCCAACTAAGAGGATAAACCTCCAAAGTCCCTGAGGCATTCCCAATATTTGTGGCTTCCCAGGACAAACAGGGGCAATCTGGGCCCATCTGAGCTCGTACCGGCACTCAGACCCGTAGACTGATGTCCCCAGAGGTAAAAAGGAACGAACAGGCCCCTAGGCATATATCCGATCCATTGCTTTGGTTTCCAGGCATCTCTCCTCAGAGGCCTGGATTTCAATAACAGCATATGGCTGTTTCTTGACTCACCCATCAGAACAAATCTCATCTACACATGGGAAACTTGCACGATGGAGCTGTGTGAAAGCCTCTCTTTAGGAGAACACTTCAGGGCCCCAGTGCCACCGCTTCATTCCAAGGTCTCCATAGACATATTATCATATTAGGACGCATCCACGGGAGAGTCCATTTCAACTCAGCCTCCTCGGTTGCTCCCCCAGATCCAGCAGATCTAACCTGTCTTGTTGCTTGCAGACAATTGGAATGCGAGATAGGCTACCCAGGCATCCATCCTTAGAACCCTGCTCGGAATCGTTGTCCTGGAGCCAACCAACAGGTCTCAATTGTCCTGCAGAAGAATCTTTGCAGTTGGGAGCTTCTCACAACTCCCATCGTGGGAAAACCCGCATGGCCTCGTGATCCACGCCCCTCTTCAAGAAGGGGCCATCAGGGACAGAATGTCCAACCTGAGCGATCGTCTGATCCTCGCCCTGACTTCAGATGCACGAGATCTAGATTCATGTCTCACCCAGAAACCTAGGCCTAGCTTGGGTTCTCAGACTTCCGTCCTCAGACTACTGGCCCACAAGCCCTCCAGTTTGGCAATCCAGAACTACAATGCAGCACTCTGCCTGCCCTCCAGAAGAAAAACATTGCCGTCTGGGGCTACCCAGAAACCCCAAATGAGATTCAACCTGCACGCCATTCGGCTGTACCCCAAATATATAGGCTGACCTGGGCACTAATGCCCTTTCTGAGACAGCCTGAGTCTGGACCTCCTGGCCCCACCCAGACAGCTGGCCGCACACTGAGCTCATATGACCTGCCATGGCCTTAGGTCTTTATCTCTTCTCAATCTCGGGTTTCAGGCTTCAGAACCTAGACATTATCTCCAATCACGGCCCGGGTTTGAAAATGATGCAGAAATCAGAACGCTTTCCCCATGGCAAGAAACCTTGTGGTTGGCATGTTGTCCAAGGTTCAGTGTACTTGAAACCAGTGCGGCCCATGAGGCCCCGCCCATGCTTGCGGGCCACATTGGTCAGAAACACACATTGTGACCCTCAGCCTGAGCCCAGTCCTCAGGTAAGGCCTCTCAGTGGCTGGATGGAGAGACAGCATATTGGGCTTGCCATGCCCCTAGGCCCCATTTTTTAACCATAGTTCGGGTTGTCCCTTCACTCTTCCCCAGGGATCTGATTTGGAATTCCTCTTTTGGTCGGACACCTGAGGTAACAAACCTAAAAGGAGTCCTCCCATCCCACAGATTGACGAAATACAATTGGGATCGGGCCAAGTCCACAGAGAGCAAGATTCTTCCATGGCTCATGAGGCCTCCCCAACATTCCACGGCCATCGCTGATACAAAATCCAGAGAGAAAAGCCTGAGCACGCGCCTCAGACTCGCTCATTCTTCATATCCTGAAGAGTTCTTCAGATAAGAACCTACACGTCACTCGAAGGCACCCAAAATATATAGTCTAACCTGGGCACTAATGCACTGTCTGACAACCTGAGCCCGGACCTCGTGACCAACACCCAGACAGCTGACCGCACACTGAGCACATCAGACCCGCCATGGCCTTAGTTCATCATCTCTTCCGTACCTTAGTATTCAGGCTTCAGAACCTAGACCTTATGTCCAATCACTGCCCAGGGTTGACTGTGATGCAGAAATCAGAACTGTTCCATACCCATGGCAAAAACCTCGTGGTTGGTTTGTTGTCCAACGTTCAGTGTAGGAGAAACCAGCATTCACCTGAGGCATCGCCCATTCTTGAGTGCGACGAGGGCATAAACACGCATTGTGACACTCAGTGTGAGTCCTGTCCTCTAGTACGTCCTCTCAGTGGCTGGACCATTAGATGTCATAATGGGCTTGACATGTCCCTAGGCCCCAATTTTTAACCAGATTTCTGGTTGTCCAGTCGCCCCTCCCCTAGGGCTCTACTCTGGAATCCCCCAATTGGTGGGACACCTGAGGTTGAAAAACAAAACAAAACAAATCAACAACAACAGAACAACGGACTTCTTCCATCCCACAGAATGACCCCAAACTCTTTGGACGGGGCCAAACCCCCAGAGAGTAAGACTCGTCCATTTCCCATGAAGGCACCGGGAAATTTCACGACCATGGGTGACATGATATTCACAGACAAAGACTTGAGCAAGAGCCTCACACTCGCCCTTTTTTCATATCCCGAAGTGTTCTCCCCATGGTCTGTAGATCAGTCCTGCCATACCTATGACCAGAAACATAAGCCGAGTTTGTGTTTTCAGACAACTGTCCAAACAGCCCTGGCCTACACACCCTACAGGCTCAGGCTCCTGGAGCCAAACCTGAGGACTTTGTCATGCCCTCTCCAAGGGAATTGTATGTGCCCATTCCAATGGCCACAACCCTACTAATAGGATAAACGTCCAAAATCCCTGAGGCCATCCCAATATTTGTGGCTTCCCAGGACAAACAGGGGCAATCTGGCCCCATCTGAGCACCTACCGGCACTCAGACCCATAGACTGATGTCCTCAGCAGTAAATAGGCACAAACAGGCCCCTAGGCAACTATCGGATCCATTGCTTTGGTTTCCAGGCATCTCTCCTCAGGGGCCTGGATTTCATTGACAGCATATGGCTGTTTCTTGACTCACCCATCAGAACAAATCTCATCTACACATGGGAAACTTGCACGATGGAGCTGTGTGAAAGCCTCTCTTTAGGAGAACACTTCAGGGCCCCAGTGCCACCGCTTCATTCCAAGGTCTCCATAGACATATTATCATATTAGGACGCATCCACGGGAGAGTCCATTTCAACTCAGCCTCCTTGGTTGCTCCCCCAGATCCAGCAGATCTAACCTGTCTTGTTGCTTGCAGACAATTGGAATGCGAGATAGGCTACCCAGCCATCCATCCTTAGAAACCTGCTCGGAATCGTTGTCCTGGAGCCAACCAACAGGTCTCAATTGTCCTGCAGAAGAATCTTTGCAGTTGGGAGCTTCTCACAACTCCCATCGCGGGAAAACCCGCATGGCCTCGTGATCCACGCCCCCCTTCAAGAAGGGGCCATCAGGGACAGAATGTCCAACCTGAGCGATCGTCTGATCCTCACCCTGACTTCAGATGCACGAGATCTAGATTCAGGTCTCACCCAGAAACCTAGGCCTAGCTTGGGTTCTCAGACTTCCGTCCTCAGACTACTGGCCCACAAGCCCTCCAGTTTGGCAATCCAGAACTACAATGCAGCACTCTGCCTGCCCTCCAGAAGAAAAACATTGCCGTCTGGGGCTACCCAGAAACCCCAAATGAGATTCAACCTGCACGCCATTCGGCTGTACCCCAAATATATAGGCTGACCTGGGCACTAATGCCCTTTCTGAGACAGCCTGAGTCTGGACCTCCTGGCCCCACCCAGACAGCTGGCCGCACACTGAGCTCATATGACCTGCCATGGCCTTAGGTCTTCATCTCTTCTCAATCTCGGGTTTCAGGCTTGAGAACCTAGACATTATCTCCAATCACGGCCCGGGTTAAAAAATGATGCAGAAATCAGAACGCATTCCCCATGGCAAGAAACCTTGTGGTTGGCATGTTGTCCAAGGTTCAGTGTACTTGAAACCAGTGCGGCCCATGAGGCCCCGCCCATGCTTGCGGGCCACATTGGTCACAAACACACATTGTGACCCTCAGCCTGAGCCCAGTCCTCAGGTAAGGCCTGTCAGTGGCTGGATGGAGAGACAGCATATTGGGCTTGCCATGCCCCTATGCCCCATTTTTTAACCATAGTTCGGGTTGTCCCTTCACTCTTCCCCAGGGATCTGATTTGGAATTCCTCTTTTGGTCGGACACCTGAGGTAACAAACCTAAAAGGAGTCCTCCCATCCCACAGATTGACGAAATACAATTGGGATCGGGCCAAGTCCACAGAGAGCAAGATTCTTCCATGGCTCATGAGGCCTCCCCAACATTCCACGGCCATCGCTGATACAAAATCCAGAGAGAAAAAAGCCTGAGCACGCGCCTCAGACTCGCTCATTCTTCATATCCTGAAGAGTTCTTCAGTTAAGAACCTACACGTCACTCGAAGGCACCCAAAATATATAGTCTAACCTGGGCACTAATGCACTGTCTGACAACCTGAGCCCGACCTCGTGACCAACACCCAGACAGCTGACCGCACACTGAGCACATCAGACCCGCCATGGCCTTAGTTCATCATCTCTTCCGTACCTTAGTTTTCAGGCTTCAGAACCTAGACCTTATGTCCAATCACTGCCCAGGGTTGACTGTGATGCAGAAATCAGAACTGTTCCTTACCCATGGCAAAAACCTCGTGGTTGGTTTGTTGTCCAACGTTCAGTGTAGGAGAAACCAGCATTCACCATGAGGCATTCCCATTCTTGAGTGCGACGAGGGCATAAACACGCATTGTGACCCTCAGCGTGAGTCCTGAGCTCTAGTATGTCCTCTCAGTGGCTGGACCATTAGATGTCATAATGGGCTTGACATGTCCCTAGGGCCCCAATTTTTAACCAGATTTCTGGTTGTCCAGTCGCGCCTCCCCAGGGCTCTACTCAGGAATCCCTCATTTGGTGGGGCACCTGAGGTTGAAAAACAAAACCAAACAAATTAACAAAAACAAAACTACGGACTTCTTCCATCCCACAGAATGACCCCAAACTCTTTGGACGGGGCCAAACCCCCACAGAGTAAGACTCGTCCATTTCCCATGAAGTCACCAGGAAATTTCACGACCATGAGTGACACGATATCCAGAGGCGAAAACTTGAGCAAGAGCCTCACACTCGCCCTTTTTTCATATCCCGAAGAGTCTCCTCATGGTCTGTAGGTCAGTCCTGCCATACCTATGACCCGAAACATAACCCGAGTTTGGGTATTCAGACAACTGTCCAAACAGCCCTGGCTTAAACACACCCTACAGGCTCAGGCCCCTGAAGCCAAAAATGACGACTGTGCTTGCCCTCTCCAAGGGAATTGTATGTGCCCATTCCAATGGCCACAACCCTACTAAGAGGATAAACCTCCAATGTCCCTGATGCCATCCCAATATTTGTGGCTTCCCAGGACAAACAGGGGCAATCTGGGCCCATCTGAGCACCTACCAGCACTCAGACCTGTAGACTGATGTCCCCAGAGGTAAAAAGGAACGAACAGGCCCCTAGGCACCTATCAGATCCATTGCTTTGGTTTCCAGGCATCTCTCCTCAAAGGCCTGGATTTCAATAACAGCATATGGCTTTTTCTTGACTAACCCATCAGAACAAATCTCATCTACACACGGGAAACTTGCACGATGGAGTTCTGTGAAAGCCTCTCTTTAGGAGAACCCTTCAGGGCCACAGTGCCACCGCTTCATTCCAAGGTTTCCATAGACAAAAAATCATATTAGGATACATCCACGGGAGAGTCCATTTCAAATCAGCCTCCACGGTTGCTCCCCCAGATCCAGCAGATCTAACCTGTCTTGTTGCTTGGAGACAATTGGAATGAGAGGTGGGCTACCCAGCCATCCATCCTTAGATCCCTGCTCGGAATCGTTGTCCTGGAGCCAACCAACAGGTCTCAATTGTCCTGCAGAAGAATCTTTGCTGGTTGGAGCTTCTCACAACTCCCATCGTGGGAAAACCCTCAAGGCCTCGTGATCCACCCCCCCTTCAAGTAGGGGCCATCAGGGACAGAATGTCCAAACTGAGCGATCGTCTGATCCTCGCCCTGACTTCAGATGCACGAGATCTCGATTCAGGTCTGTAGATTGTGCCTGCCATATCCTCACCCCCAGAACCGAGGCCTAGGGCACACCATTTGGCTGATATCCCCAGAGTTAAAAAAGGAACGAACAGGCCCATAGGCACCTATCGGATCCATTGCTTTGGTTTCCAGGCATCTCTCCTTAGAGATCCTTAGATCCTTAGAATCCTGCTCTTGCGTCGTTTCTTATGGGACATCCTTGAGCCATCCAACAGGTCTCGACTGTCCCACCGGAGTCCTTGTGCATGGACCACCTCACAACTCATATCATGGAAAGCTTCCAAGGTCACATGATGCCCCCAATCTTCATGAAGGCAGATCATGGAAAGAAACTCCAACCTGACCCAACGGCTGATCTTCGCCTTGACTTCAGATGCACGAGATCTTGATTAAGCTCTTCAGAGTGTACCTGTTGTGCCCTAACCCCCAAACCTAAGCATAGCTAGTGTTCTCAGACTTCCGTCCTCACTCTCCTGGACCACACGCCCTCCATTTTGGGATTTCCGATGACACAGTGATGTACTCTGCCTGCCCTCTAGAAGAAAAACGTTGCCCTATGGGTCTACCCAGAAACCTCAAATGAGGATCAACCTGCATACCACTCAAATGTACACCAATTATATAGTCTAGCCTGTGCACTAATGCCCTGTCTGACACAACCTGAGGCCTGAATTCCCAACCGACACCCAGACAGCTTGCCGTACACTGAGAACATCTGAACCGCCATGGCCTTAGATTGCCATCTCTTTCCAACCTGGTTTTCAGGCTACAGAAACATAGACCTTATCTCTACTCATTTCCCATGGGTGAACGTGATGCAGAAATCATAACTCCTCCTTCCCTCTCGCCCCAATCTTGTGGTTTGCAAGTCTTCCAAAGTTCAGTGTAGGACCCCTGTAGGGCCTACAGGAGTAGTAGTAGGGCCCGTGAGGTTAGTGTAGGGACCCCGAGGCCCTGCCCATGCTTAAGAGATGCGGTGGGCACAAAAACACATTGGGACCCTCAGTTTGAACCCTGTCCTCAAGTAAAGCCTCTCAGTGGCTGGACCATGAGCCCACATATGGGGCCTGCCATGCCCCAAGTCACCCAATCTTAACCAGATGTAGAGACATCTAGTCACCCCTACTCAGGGCTCTGCTCTGGAATCCCTCTTTGGTGGGACATTTGAGGTAAGTAAACACAGAAAGGATTCCTCCCACCCACAGAATGACCCCAATCACTTGGGAACAGGCCATCCCCAGGGAGAAAGACTCGTCCATGGCCCATGAGGCCAGCCCGACATTCCACGGCCACTATTGACACAAAATCCAGAGACATAAGCCTCACACTTAGGTCATAGCCCAAAAAATTCACCTCATAGTCTGTAGATCGGGCCTGCCATACCTACGTCCCCAAACCATGTTTTCAGACTTCTATCCTGGCATCCCTGTCCCACACACACACTCCAGGCTGAGGCCCCTGGAGCCACACCTCAGGACTGTGCCTGCCCTCTCCAAGGAAATTCTTCCCATTCCATTGGCCACAACCCTACAGATTAGGAGAAACCTCCAAAGTCCCAGAGGACATTCCAATAGTGTAAGTCGCCCAGTACAAAGAGGGGTGATCTGTCACAAGCTGAGCAACGACCTCAAATCACCCGTAGACAGATATCCCATGAGAAAGGTATTAAACTGGACAGGCCCCTAGAACGTAATTGGTTCCATTGCTTGTGTTTCTAAGCATCTCTCCTCAGAGGCCTGTTTTCCAATACCAGCATATGGGGGATTCCAGAGATACCAATCAGAACAAATCTTGTCTCCACATGGGAAACTTATCCTTTGGAGCTCTGTAAAAACCTCCAGTTAGGAGAAACCTTCAGGTAACCGGAGCCACCGCCCTATTCCAAGGTGTCCATGGACACAAACCCGCATTATGACCATTCGGCAGGAGAGTACATTTCAACTCAGCCCCGTTGATTAGTCCCCCAGAGCCAGAATATCAAACCTGCCTTGTCGCTAGGAGACAACTTGAATGCAAAGCAGACTCTCTAGGCATCCATCGTTGGAATCCTGCTCTGGCGCCGTTCCATATGGGATGTCCTGGGAGCCTTCCAACAGGTCTTGACTGTCCAGCAGAAGGAATCCTTGCAGATTGGAGCATCTCACAACTCCTATCGTGGGAAAACCTACATGGCCTCATGAGATGCTCCCCTTTATAAAGGGGCCATCATGGACAGAAACTCCAACCTGAGCCAACTTCTGATCCATTGCTTTGGTTTATATGTATCTCTGCTGGATCTCGCAGAGCAACCGAATATGCTGAGTTGAATTGGACTCTCCCGTGCATGTGTCCTAATATGATTTTGTGTCTATGGAGACCTTGGAATGAAGCGGTGCACTGGGGCCCTAAAGGGTTCTTCTAAAAAGAGGCTTTGACACACCTCCCACATGCATGTTTCCCATGTGTAGATGAGTTTTGTTCTGATGGGTGAGTGAAGAAACAGCCATATGCTGGTACTGAAATCCAGGCCTCTGAGGAAGATGCCTGGAAACCAAAGCAATGGTTCTGATTAGGGCCTAAGGGCCTGTTCATTCCTTTTTACCTCTGGGGATATCAGTCTACAAGTCTGAGTGAAGGTAGCTTCTCAGATGGGCTCAGATTGCTCCTGTTTATCCTGGGAAGCCACCACTATTGGGATGGCCTCATGGACTTTGGAGGTTTATTCTATTAGTAGCATTGTGGCCATTGGAATGGGCACACACAATTCCCTTGGAGAGGGCAAGTACAGTCCTCAGGTAGGCTCCAGGGGCCGGAGCCTGTAGGGTGTGTAGGCCTGGGCTGTTTGGACAGTTGTCTGAAAACACAAACTCGGATTATGTTTCGGGTCATAGGTATGGCAGGACTGATCTACAGACCATGAGGAGAACACTTTGGGATATGAAAAATGGGCGAGTGTGAGGCTCTTGCTCAAGTATTTATCTCTGGATATCGTGTCATTCATGGTTATGAAATATCCGGGTGACTTCATGGGAAATGGACAAGTCTTACTCTCTGGGGGTTTGGCCCCGTCCAAAGAGTTTGGGGTCATTCTGTGGGATGGAAGAAGTCCGTTTTTTTTTTTTGTTGTTGTTGTTGTTTTGTCTTGTTTTTCAAACCCCACCAAATGAGGGATTCCAGAGTAGAGCCATGGGGAGGGGCGATTGGACAACCAGAAATCTGGTTTAAATTTGGGGCCTAGGGACATGTCAAGCCATTATGGCATCTAATGGTCCAGCCACTGAGAGGACGTACTAGAGGACAGGTCTCCCGCTGAGGGTCACAATGCGTGTTTATGCCCTCGTCCCACTCAAGAATGGGCGGGGCGTCAGGGTGAATGCTGGTTTCTCCTACACTGAACGTGGGACAACATGCCAACCACAAGTTTCTTGCCATGCGTAAGGAAGAATTCTGATTTCAGCATCACACTCACCCCTGGGCAGTGATTGGAGATAAGGTCTAGGTTCTGAAGCCTGAAAACTGAGGTAGGGAAGAGATGATGACCTAAGGCCACAGCAGGTCTTATGGGCTCAGGGTTCGGTCAGCTGTCTAGGTGTTGCTCAGGAGGTCCCGGCTCAGGGTGTGTCAGACAGTGCATTACTGCCCAGGTTAGACTATATAATTTGGGTACATTCGAGTGCCGTCTAGGTTTATTCTCATTTAATGTGCCCGGGCAGCTCATTGGGCAATAATTTGTTTCTAGAGGGCAGGCAGAGTGCTGCAATGATGGTCCGGAATTGCCAAACTTGTGGGCTTCGGGGCCAGGAGTGTGAGGACGGAAGTCTGAGAACACAAGCCAGACTTGGGATTCGGGGCGAGGGCACTGCATGTACCTCCTGAAGATCTGAAGCAATATCTCATGCATCTGAAGTCAGAGCGAGGATCAGACGTTGGTTCAGCTTGGATCTTCTGTTCATGACGGCCCCTTAATGAAGGGAGCCGAATCTCGAGACCGTGGAGGTTTTCCCACGTGGTGGGATGCCCCCTCCTAGGATTCCTTCTCCGGGACAATTGAGACCTGTTGGACAGCTCCAGGACATCCCATATGGATGAGTCCAGACCAACGTTCGAGGATGGATGCCTGGGAAGCCCGCCTCGCATTCCAATTGTCTCCTAGCGACAAGACAGTTTAGATCTGATGGCTCTGCGGGAGCAACCGGGGTGGCTGAGTTGAAATGGACTTTCCTGAGGATGGGTCTAATGTGTGTTTGTGTCCATGAGGGCCTTGGAATGGGGCGGTGGGACCCAGACACTGATGTATTCTCCAAGCTTTTGACATAGCTCCCATGCACAAGTTTCCTTGTGGAGACGAGGTTTGTTCTGATGGGTGCCTCAGGAAAACCCCAATGCTGGTATTGGAAACCAGGGTTTTGAGGAGACATGCCTGTAAACCAAAGCAATGGATCCGATTTTGGCCTAGGGTCCTGTGTGGTTCTATCTTCCTCTCTGGGGAAATCCATCTAGGGTATGAGTGGAGGTAGATGCTCAGCTGGTGACAGACTGACGTTTTTTGTCCCGGGCGACCTATACTATTGGGATGGTGTCAGAGACTTTGGAGGGTTCTCCTAATTTGTACGATTTTGGACAATGGAATGGGCAGAAATCCCATGGATTTGGTAGGCACAGTCCTAATGTGTGGCTCCAGGGTCCCCAGCCTGGATGGTGTGTGGCCCAGGACTTTGAGGACAGAAGTCTGAAAACACAAACTCAGCTCATGTTTGGGGATGTAGGTATGGAAGGCCCGATCTACAAACCATGAGAAGACATCTTCAGGATATGAAGATAGTGCGAGTCTGAGGCGCTTGCTCAGGCTTTTGTCTCTGGATTTTGTTTCAGCGATGGCCATGGAATGTCGAGGAGACCTCATGGGCCATGGACGAATCTTGCTCTCTGTGGATTTGGCCCGATCCCAATTGTTTTTTTGTCCATCTGTTGGATGGAGGACTCCTTTCAGTGTTGTTACCTAAGGTGTCCCACCAAAAGAGGAGTTCCAAAGCAGAGCCCTGGGGAAGAGTGAAGGGACAACCCGAACTATTGTTAAAAATTTGGGCCTAGGGGCATGGCAAGCCCAATATGCTGTCTCTTCATCCAGCCACTGAGAGGCCTTACCTGAGGACTGTGCTAAGCCTGAGGGTCACAATGTGTGTTTCCCACCTATGTGGCCCGCGAGCAATGGCGAGGCCTCATTGGACACACTGGTATCCACTACACTGAACATTATACAACAAGCCTACCACAAGGTTTCTTTCCATTGGGAAAGAGTTCTGATTTCTCATCATTTTCAAACATGGGCAGTGATTGGAGATAAGGTCTAGGTTCTAAATCCTGAAAACCGAGGCTGGGAAGAGATAACGACCTAAGGCAATGGCTGGTCCGATGTGCTCATTGAGCGGCCAGTTGTTTGGGTGGGGCAAGGAGGGTCCAGGCTCAGCCTCTGTCAGAAAGGGCATTATTGCCCAGCTCAGCCTATATATTTTGGGTACAGCCAAGTGGCGTGCGGGTTGGTCTTCATTTGGGCTTTCTGGGTAGCCCCAGAAGGCAATGTTTTTCTTCTGGAGGGCAGGCAGAGTGCTGCATTATAATTCTGGATTGCCAAACTGGAGGGCTTGTGGGCCATTAGTCTGAGGATGGAAGTCTGAGGACACAAGCTAGGCTTAGGTTTCTGGGTGAGGACATGGCACGCACAATCTACAGATCTGAACCGAGATCTCGTGCTTCTGAAGTCAGGGTGAGGATCAGACGATCGCTCAGGTTGGACCTTATGTCCCTGAGGGCCACTTCATGAAGGGGGGGGGAATCACGAGGCCATGGGTGTTTTCTCACGAAGGGAGTTGTGAGAAGCTCCCAACTTCAAAGATTCTTCTGCAGGACAATTGAGACCTGTTGGTTGGCTCCAGGACAACGATTCCGAGCAGGCTTCTAAGGATGGATGGCTGGGTAGCCCACCTCGCATTCCAATTGTCTCCTAGCAAAAAGATAAGTTAGATTTCTGGATCTCGCGGAGCAACCGAATACGCTGAGTTGAAATAGCCTCTCCTGTGGATGGGTCCTAATGTGTTTTTGTGTCTATGGATACCTTGGAATGAAGCGGTGGTACTGGGGCCCTGAAGGGTTCTCCTAAACAGAGGCTTTCACAGAGCTCCATCGTGCAAGTTTCCCATGTGTAGATGAGATTTGTTCTGGTGGGTGAGTCAAGAAACAGCCATATGCTGGTACTGAAATCCAGGCCTCTGAGGAGAGATGCCTGGAAACCAAAGCAATGGATCCGATTAGGGCTTAGGGGCCTGTTCGTTCCTTTTTACCTCTGGGGATATCAGTCTACAAGTCTGAGTGAGGGTAGGTTCTCAGATGGGCTCAGATTGCTCCTGTTTGTCCTGGGAAGCCACCACTATCGGGATGGCCTCAGGGACTTTGGAGGTTTAACCTATTAGTATCGTTGTGGACATTGGAATGGGCACACAGAATTCCCTTGGAGAGGGCAAGTACAGTCCTCAGCTTGGCTCCAGGGGCCTAAGCCTGTAGGCTGTGTAAGCCAGGGCTGTTTGGACAGTTGTCTGAAAACAGAAACTCGGCTTATGTTTCGGGTCATAGGTATGGCAGGACTGATCTACAGACCATGAGGAGAACTCTTCGGGATACGGACGAGTCTTACTCCCTGGGGGTTTGGCCCAATCCAAAGACTTTGGGGTCATTCTGTGGGATGGAAGAAGTCCGTTTTTTGTTGTTGTTGTTTTGTTTTGTTTTGTTTTTCAAACTCAGGGGTCCCACCAAATAAGGGATTTCAGAGTAGAGCCTTGGGGAGGGGCGATTGGACAACCAGAAATCTGGTTAAAATTGGGTCCAAGAACAGCTAGACTTGGGTTTCAGGGCGAGGGCATTGCACGTACCTCCTGAAGATCTGAAGCAATATCTCATGCATCTGAAGTCAGAGCGAGGATCAGACGTTGGCTCAGCTTGGATTTTCTGTTCATGACGGCCCCTTCATAAAGGGAGCCGAATCTCGAGACCGTGGAGGTTTTCCCACGTTGGGAGTGGTGGGATGCCCCCTTCAAGGATTACTTCTGCGGGACAATTGAGACCTGTTGGACAGCTCCAGGACATCCCATATGGATGAGTCCAGACCAACGTTCGAGGATGGATGCCTGGGAAGCCCGCCTCGCATTCCAATTGTCTCCTAGCGACAAGACAGTTTAGATCTGATGGCTCTGGGGGAGCAACCGGGGTGGCTGAGTTGAAATGGACTTTCCTGAGGATGGGTCTAATGTGTGTTTGTGTCCATGAGGGCCTTGGAATGGTGCGATGGCACCGGGACCCTGAAGTATTCTCCTAAGCTTTTGACATAGCTCCCATGCACAAGTTTCCTTGTGGAGACGAGGTTTGTTCTGATGGGTGCCTCAGGAAAACCCCAATGCTGGTATTGGAAACCAGGGTTTTGAGGAGACATGCCTGTAAACCAAAGCAATGGATCCGATTTTGGCCTAGGGTCCTGTCTGGTTCAATAATCTTCTCTGGGGTCATCCTTCTAGGGTATGAGTGGAGTTAGATGCTCAGCTGGTGTCAGATTGCCCTTTTTTGTCCCGGGCGACCTATACTATTGGGATGGCCTCAGGGACTTTGGAGGGTTCTCCTAATTTGTACGATTTTGGACAATGGAATGGGCACAATTCCCATGGATTGGGTAGGCACAGTCCTAATGTGTGGCTCCAGGGTCCACAGCCTGGATGGTGTGTGGCACAGGACTTTGAGGACAGAATTCTGAAAACACAAACTCAGCTTATGTTTGGGGACATAGGTATGGCAGGCCCGATCTACAAACCATGAGAAGACATCTTCAGGATATGAAGAAAGTGCGAGTCTGAGGCCCTTGCTCAGACTTTTGTCTCTGGATTTTGTTTCAGCGATGGCCGTGGAATGTCGAGGAGGCCTCATGGGCCATGGACGAATCTTGCTCTGTGGATTTGGCCCGATCCCAATTGTTTTTCGTCAAACTGTAGGATGGAGGACACTTTCAGGGTTGTTACATCAGGTGTCCCACCAAAAGAGCAATTCCAAAGCAGAGCCCTGGGGAAGAGTGAAGGGACAACACGAACTATGGTTAAAAATTGGGGCCTAGGGGCATGGAAGCCCAATATGCTCTCTCTTCATCCAGCCACTGAAGGCCTTACCTGAGTACTGGGCTAAGGCTGAGGGTCACAATGTGTGTTTGCTACCTTTCTGGACCGTGAGCAATGGTGGGGCCTCAAGGGACTCACTGGTTTCCACTACACTGAACGTTGGACAACAAGCCAACCACAAGTTTTCCTGCCATCGGGAAGGAGTTCTGATTTCTGCATCATTTTCAAACCTGGGCAGTGATTGGAGATAAGGTCTCGGTTCTGAAGCTTGAAAACTGAGGTTGGGAAGGGATAACGACCTAAGGCCATGGGGGGTCTGAAGTTCTCAGTTTGCAGCCAGCTGTCTGGGTGGGCCAAGGAGGTCCAGGCTCAGGCTGTGTCACAAAGGGCATTATTGCCCAGGTCATCCTATATATTTTGGGTATAGCCAAGTGTCGTGCAGGTTGATTTTCATTTGGGGTTTCTAGGTAGCCCCAGAGGGCAATGTATTTCTTCTGCAGGGCAGGTACAGTGCTGCATTGTAGTTCTGGATTGCCAAACTGGAGGGCTTGTGAGCCAGTAGTCTGTGGACAGAAGTCTGAGGACACAAGCAAAGCTTAGGTTTCTGGGTGAGGACATGGCAGGCACAATCTACAGACCTGAACCGAGATCTCGTGCATCTGAAGTCAGGGTGAGGATCAGACGATCGCTCACGTTGGACCTTATGTCCCTGATGGCCCCTTTATGAAGGGGGGGGGATCATGTGGCCATGGGGGTTCTCTCACTATGGGAGTTCTGAGAAGCTTCCAACTGTAAAGATTCTTCTGAAGGACAATTGAGACCTGTTGGTTGGCTCCAGGCCAAAGATTCCGAGCAGGGTTTTAAGGATGGATGGCGGGGTAGGCCACCTTCCATTCCAATTGTCTCCTAGCAACAAGACAAGTTAGATCTGCTGGATCTCGCGGAGCAACCAAATACGCTCAGTTGAAATGGACTCTCCTGTGGATGGGTCCTAAGGTGTTTTTGTGTCTATGGAGACCTTGTAATGGGGCAGTCGCACACAGGCCCTGAAGGATTCTCCCAACTGGAGGTTTTGAGACATCTTCAAAGGATAATTTTCCCATGTGGAGAAGAGATTTGTTCTAATTGCTGCCCCATGATATCCCCATATGCAAATATTGGAAACCAGTCCTCTGAGGAGAGATACCTGTAACCGAAGGCAATGAATCTGATTCAGGCCTAGGGGCTTGTCTGATTCAATCTTCTTCTCTGGGGACATACATCTATGCTGAGTAGAGGTAGATGGTCAGCTGGTTTCAGATGACCCTTGTTTGTCCTGGGCGGCCTACATTATTGGGATGTCCTTGGGGACTCTGGAGGTTTTTTCTAATTTGTACAATTGTGGACAATGAAATGGGCAGAATCCCGTGGTATGGACAGGCACAGTCCTGATGTGGGGCTACAGGGGCCCCAGCCTGAAGGGTCTGTGGGCCAGGAATGTGGGGACAGAAGTCTGAAAACACAAACTCGGCTTAGGTTTGGGAAGTAGGTATGGCAGGCCCGATCTACAGACCGAGAGGAGAACTCTTGGGGATACGACAAAAGAGCGAGTGTGAGGCGCTTGCTCAGACTTTTTTCTCTGGATTTGTTCTCAACGATGGCTGTGGAATTTCGGGGAGGCCTCATGGGCCATGGACGAGACTTCCTCTCTGTGAATTTGGTCCAATCCCAATTGTTTTGGGTCAATCTGAAGGATGGGAGGATTCCTTTTAGTTTTGTTACCTCAGGTGTCCCACCAAAAGAGGGATTCCAAAGCAGAGCTCTGGGGAGGGATGAATGGACAACCCGAACAATCCAATTGGGGTGAGGTCGAGAACCGAGCAGGTTGATCCTCATTTGGGGTTTATGGAGATCCCCATAGAGCAACGTTTTTCTTCTGGAGGGCCAGCATAGGGCTGCATTTTGGTTCCAGAATTCCAAGTCTTGAGGACATGTTTGCCAGGAGTGTGAGGAAGGAAGTCTGAAACCACAAGGTAGCACGAGGTTTGGGCCCCACTGTGTAGAGGCTGAATCGAGATCTCCTGCATCTGAGGTCAGGGCGAGTATCAGATGTTGCCTCAAGCTGGAGTTTGTGTCCATGAAGGCCCATTCCTGAAGGGGATGGGGGGCGTCATGAGGCCAGGGAGGTTTCCCTACGCTGGGAGTTGTGAGCTGCTCCAAACTTAAATGTTTCCTTCTTCAGGACAGTCGAGTACTATTGGATGGTTCCAGGATGCCCCATACAGAAAGACTCGAGAGCAGGGGCCTAAGCATGGATGCCGAGAAAAACGCCAACTCACCTTCCCATTGCCTGGTCGAGACAAGGCACGCTCAATCTGCGGGCTCTTGGGTGAGCTACCCAGAAGGCTGAGTTTTAAATGGACTTTCCTGAGGATGAGTCATAATGTGGGTTGGTGGCCATGGAGACCTTGGAATGTGGCGGTAGCTAAGGGACTCTGCAGGATTCTCCAACCCAAAGGGTTTGACACAACTCCAACAAGGAAGCTTTCCATGTGGAGATGAGAGGTGTTCTGTCTGGTGCCTCAGGATAGCCCCCATATGCTGGTCTTCGAACACAGGCCTCGCAGGAGTGATACCTGGACACCAAAGCAAGAATTCATAATAGGGCCTAAGGGCCTGTCTGGTTCAATCTTCTGTCTCTGCGGATATCAGTCTGTGTGTGTCTGCATGGAGGTAGTAGTTGCTCAGCTGGTGTCATAATGCCCCTGTTTGTCCAGTGCGGCTTGCGGTAGTGGGATGTCCTTGGGGACCTTGAGGTTTCTATTATTTTGTAGAGTTGTGTGGCCAATGGAACGGGCAGTTTCTTAGGAGAGAGCAGGCACAGTTCTGTGGTGAGGCTCCAGAGACCCCAGCCTGGAGGTGGTGTGGGACACGGCTGTGCAGACAGACATCCAAAAAACCCAAACTCAGCTCAGGTTTGGGGCCGAGGTTATGGCAGGCCTGATCTACAGTCCGTGAGGGGAGCTCCTCTGGATATGAAAGAAGGGTGAGAGGGAGGCAGTCGCTCCGTCTTTTCTTTTGTCTCTGGATATTGTGTCCACAATGGCCGTTTAATGTAGGAGTTGCCTCATGGGGGTCGTAGAAGTCTCCCTCTCTGGTAGTTTGTCCAGCCCCCAAGAGTTTGGGGGTCATTCTGTGGGAAGGGAAAGAGTCCTGTTTTCTGCTTCATGTGTCCCCCCAGTAGAGGGATTCTGGAGCATAGCAGTGGGTACTGACAACTGGAATACTCGCTCTCTGGTTAAGAATGGGGGCCTATGGATATGACAAGCCCCATAGGCAGGATCCTGGTCCAGCCACTGAGAGGCGTTACTTTAATACGGGACTCACGCTACAGGTCACAATGCATGTCTGTGCCCTAGGCGGCCCTCAAGCACTGGCGTGGCCTTTCCGACAATGCAGGTTTTCCCACACTGAACGTTGGACAACATGCCAACCACAAGGTTTCTGGCCATGGGGAAGGAGGAATTCTAATTTCTGCATCACGTTCACCCCTGGGCAGTGGTTGGAGATAAGGTCTAGGTTCTGAAGCCTGAAAACCGAGGTTGGGAAGAGATGACGAACTACAGCCATAGCGGGGGTCCCTTGTGTCCAGGTTGGAGCCAGCTGTCTAGGTGTCGTTTGGGATGTCTTGTCTCAGGCTGTGCCAGACAGGGCATTCATATTCAGGGTAGGCTGTATAATTGCTTTACAGTCGAGTGGCATGCATTAGATAATCATTTGGGGTTTCTTATTAGCAGCTTAGGGCAAAGTTTTTCTTCTGGAGGGCAGGCAGGCAGAGTGCTGCATTGTGGCTTCGGAATTCCCAAACTGGAGGGCTTGTGGGCCAGGAGAGTGAGGACGGAAGTCTGAGAACACAAGCTAGGCTTAGGTTTCGGGGAATGGACATGGCAGGCAGGCACTCTGCAGAGCTGAATTGAGATCTCATGAGTCTGAAGTCAGGTCGAGGATCAGACTTTGGGCTCAGGTTGGAGTTTCTGTCCATGTTGGCCCCTTCATGAAGGGGGGGGGCATTATGAGGCCATGGGGGTTTCCCACTATTAGAGTTGTGAGATGCTCCAAACCCGCAAGGATTCCTTCTGTGGGACAATTAAGATTTGTTGGATGGCTCCAGGACGTCGCATAAGGTATTTTTCCAGATCAGGGTTCTAAATATGGATGCCTTGGCAGACAGCCTCAATTCCAATTTTCTCCTAGCAACAAGAAACGTTTGATCTGCTGGCTTGGGGTAGCATCAGAGGGGGGCTGAGTTGGAATGGACTTTCCTGAGGATGGTCTTAAATGAGTTGAAATGGACTTTCCTGAGGATGGTCTTAATGTTGGTTTGAGTCCATTGAGACCTTGGTATGGGGCAGTGGCACCAGGGCCCTGAAGGATTCTCCTAACCAGAGGTGATAACAAAGCTCCAATGAGCAAGTTTTCCATGGGGAGACGAGATTTGTTCTTATTGGTGCCTCAGGAAACCACCATTTGCTGGTATTGGAAATGAGGCCTCTGAGGAGAGATGCCTGGAAACCAAAGCAATGGATCTGATTAGGGCCTAGGGGCCTGTCCGGTTCAATATTCTTCTCTGGGGACATCTTTTTCTGAGTGGAGGTAGTTGCTCAGCTGGTTTGAGATCACACCTGTTTGTCCTGGGTGGCCTACACTATTGGGATGGCCTCGGTAACTTTGGAGGTTTTCCTAATTTGAAAGGTTGTGGCCAATGGAATGGGAAGAATTCTCTTGAAAGGGAAGCACAGTCCTGAGGTGTGGCTCCAGGGACCCAAGTGTGGAGCGTTGTGTGGTCCAGGGCTATTTGGACAAAAGTCTGAAAACACAATCTCCACTTAGGTTTTGGTCTGTAGGTATGGCCGGCCCCGATATATAGACCGTGAGGAGAACTCTTTGGGGATATGAACAAAGGGCGAAAGTGAGGTGCTTGCTCATGCTTATTTTTTTCTGGATATGTGTCACCGATTGCCATGGAATGTCCGGGTGGTCCTCATGGGCCATCGATGAGGCTCCCTTTCTGGGGATTTGACCCAATCCCAAGAGTTTGGGGTCATTTGTGGGAACGGAGGAGGCCTTTCTGTTTTTTTTTTTTACCTCAGGTGGACCACCAAAAGAGGGATTCCACAGCAGAGTCCTGGGGAGGGGCGACTTGACAACCAGAACTCTGGTTAACATTGGGACCTAAGAAACATGGCAAGCCCCATATGTGGGCTCTTGGTCCAGACACTGAGAGGCCTCCTTGAGCATAGGGATCACATTGAGTTTCACAATGTGTTTTTGTGCCCAAGGAGCCCCTCAAGTCAGGGCGTGGCCTAATGTACAATGCTGGTTTCTCCTACACTGAACGTTGCACAATATGGCAACCACAAGTTTTCTGGCCATGGGGAAGAAGGAGTTTCTAATTTTCTGCAACACTTTCACTCCTGGACTGTGAGTGGATTTAAGGTCTAGGTTTTGAAGCCTGAAAACTGAGGTTGGGAAGAGATGAAGACCTAAGGCCATAGTGTGACTGATGTGCTCAGTGTTCGGCGGCCAGCTGTTGAGTGTGGGTTGGGGAGGTGCAGTCTCAGGCTGTGGCAGACAGGGAATTAGTGCCCAGGCTAGACTGTATCATTGGGGTGCAGTCGAGTTTCGTGCAGGTTGGTACTCATTTGTGGTTGCTGGGTAGCCCCCAGAGGGCAACATTTTTTCTTCTGGAAGGAAGACACAGTGCCACATAGTGGCTCCAGAATTCCCAAACTGGAAGGCTTGTGGGCCTGGAGTGTGAGGAAAAAAAAAATCTGAGAACACAAGCCAGACTTAGATTTCGGGGTGAGGGGACGGCAGGAACCCTCTGCAGAGATGATTCGAGATCCCGTTGTACCTGAAGAAAGAGCTAGGATCAGACGTTGGCTCAGGTTGGAGTTTCTGTCCATGATGGCCCCTTCATGAAGGGGAGGGTGTCACGAGGCCATGGAGGCTTAGTTTTTGGGGTGAGGGCACAGAAGGCACACTCTGCAGACCTGAATCAAGATCTCATGCACCTGAAGCCAGGGCGAATATCAGACGTTTGCTCAGGTTGGAGTTTTGTCCATGATGGCCCCTTTATAAAGTGGAGCGTCTCAAGAGGCCATGAAGATTTTTCCCACAATGGGAGTTGTGAGATGCACCAGTCTGCAAAGATTCCTTCTGTGGGACACTTGAGACCTGTTGGATGGCTCTAGGATGTCCCATATGGAACGACTCCAGAGTAGGGTTCTAAGGATGGATGCCCTGGGCAGCCCGCCTCCCATTCTAGTTGTCTCCTAGCAACAAGGCAGGTTTGATCTGCAGGCCCTGGGGGAGATACCAAGGGGGATGAGTTGACATGGACTCTACCGAGGATAGATCATAAAGTGGGTTTAAGTCCATGGAGACCTTTGAATGGGGCGCTTGATCCGGGGCCCTGAAAGATTCTCCTAAACAGAGGTATTTTATAGAGCTGCAAAGAGTACATTTCCTATGTGGAGACGAGATTTTTCTATGAGTGCCTCAGTAATCCCCCATTTGCTGGTATTGGTAACCAGGCCTCTGAGGAGAGATGCCTGGAAACAAAAGCAATGGATCTGATTAGGGCCTAAGTGCCTGTCCAGTTCAATCTTATTCTATGGGGATATCTGTCTCTGGGTCTGAGTGGAGGTAGTTTTCCTAACTTGTGAAAGATCATCCCTGTTTGTCCTGGGCAGCCACACTATTGGGATGGCCTCGGGGAGTTTGGAGGTTTTTCTCCTAATCTATAGGGTTGTGGCCAATGGAAATGGCAGAATTCCCCTGGAGAGGGAAAGCCACAGTCCTCAGGTGTGGCTCCAGGGGCCCCAGCTTGGATGGTGTGTGGGACAGGACTGTGGGGACAGAAGTCTGAAAACACAAAACTCAGCTTAGGTTTGGGGATGTATGTATGAAGGCTCGATCTACAGACCGTGAGAATTTTGCGGGCTATGAACAAAGGGCGAGTATGTGGCGTTTGCTCAGGCTTTTGTCTCTGGATTTTGTGCCTACGGTGGCCGTGGAATGTCGGGGTGTCCTCAAGGGCCATGGACAAGTCTTTCTCTGGTGATTTGGCCTGATCCCAAGTGGTTGGGATCATTCTGTGGATGGGAAGAGTCCTTTCTGTATTTTTTTTTTTTTTTCCTGTTACCTCAGGTGTCCCACCAAAGAGGGATTCCAGAGCAGTGCCCTGAATAGGGGTGACTAGACATCTCTAACTCTGGTTGAGATTGGGGGACTAGGGGCTTGTCAAGCCCCATATGTGGGCTGTTGTTCCAGTCACTAAGAGGCTTTACATGAGGATAGGGGCTCACGCTGAGGGTCACAATGTGTGTTTGTGCAAATTGTAGCCCTCAGGGATAGGTGGGGCCTCGTAGTCCCATGCTGCTTTCTCCTACAATGAACGTTGGGACCACATGCCAACCACAAGGTTTCTTGCCATGGCGAAGGAGAAGTTCTGATTCTTGTATCACGTTCACTCCTGAGCAGTGAGTGGAGATAAGGTCTAGGTTCTGAAGGTGAAAATTGAGGTTGGGTAGAGATGATGGCCGAAAGCCATTGTGGGTTTGATATGCTCAGTGTACGGCCAGCTGTCTGGGTTTTGGACTGGAGGTCTGCCTTCAGGCTGTGTCAGACAGGGCTTTAGTGCACAGGCTAGATTGTATAATTGGGGTAAGGTCGAGTGGCATGCAGGTTGTTACTCATTTGTCGTTTCTGGTTAGCCCTATAGGGCAACATATTTCTTCTGGAGGGCAGGCAGAGTGCTGCATTGTGTCTCCAGAATTGCCAAAACTGGAGGGGTGTGGCCAGGATTGTGAAGACGGAAAGTCTGAGAACACAAGTTAGGTTTAGGTTTTCGGGGCGAGGGCCACAGCAGGCACAGTCTCAAGTGCTGAATCGAGATCACGTGCTTCTGAATTCAGGGCGCAGATCAGACTTTGGTTTAGGATGGAGTTTCTGTCCGTGATGGCCCATTTATGATGGTGGTGGGGGCATCATGAGGAAATGGAGGTTCTCTCACAGTGGGATTGTGTAGTGCTTCAAACCACAAGGATTCATTCTGCGAGACAGTCAAGACAGGTTGTTTGGATTCAAGACGTCCCATACAGAAATTCTCCAGAGCAGGGTTCTAAGGATGGATGCCTGGGCAGCCCACCTCGCATTCCAACTGTCTCCTAGTGACAAGGCAGGTTTGATCTGCTGGCTCTGGGTGAGCAGCCGAGGGTGCTGATTTTTGAAATGGACTTTCCTGAGGATGGATCATAATGTAAGTTTGTGTCCTTGGAGACCTTGGAATTGGGCCATGGTGCCAGCGCCCCCACTGAAGGATCCTCCTAACCTGAGGTATTGACACAGCTCCAAAGAGCAAGTTTCTCATGTGGAGATGAGATCTGTTCTGATTGTTTCCTTAGGAAACCCCCATATTCTGATATTGGAAACCAGGCCTCTGAGGAGAGTTACAAAGAAACCAAAGCAATGGATCAGAAGTTGGCTCAGGTTGGAGTTTCTGTCCATGATGGCCCCTTTATAAAGGGGAGCATCTCATGAGGCCATGTAGGTTTTCCCACGATAGGAGTTGTGAGATGCTCCAATCTGCAAGGATTCCTTCTGCGGGACAGTCAAGACCTGTTGGAAGGCTCCCAGGACATCCCATATGGAATGGCGCCAGAGCAGGATTCCAACGATGGATGCCTAGAGAGTCTGCTTTGCATTCCAGTTGTCTCCTAGCGACAAGGAAGGTTTGATATTCTGGCTCTGGGGGAGTAAATCAACGGGGCTGAGTTGAAATGTACTCTCCTGCCGAATGGTCATAATGCGGTTTTGTGTCCATGGAGACCTTGGAATAGGGCGGTTTGGCTCCGGTTACCTGAAGGTTTCTCCTAACTGGAGGTTTTTACAGAGCTCCAAAGGATAAGTTTCCCATGTGGAGACAAGATTTTGTTTTGATTGGTATCTCTGGAATCCCCCATATGCTGGTATTGGAAAACAGGCCTCTGAGGAGAGATGCTTAGAAACAAAAGCAATGGAACCAATTACGTTCGAGGGGCCTGTCCAGTTTAATACCTTTCTCTTGGGATATCTGTCTACGGGTGAGTTGAGGTCGTTGCTCAGCTTGTGACAGATCACCCCTCTTTGTACTGGGCGGGCCTACACTATTGGAATGTCCTAGGGGACTTTGGAGGTTTCTCCTAATCTGTAGGGTTGTGGCCAATGGAATGGGAAGAATTTCCTTGGAGAGGGCAGGCACAGTCCTGAGGTGTGACTCCAGGGGCCTCAGCCTGGAGGGATGTGTGGGACAGGGATGTCAGGATAGAAGTCGGAAAAACACAAACTCGGCTTAGGTTTGGGGACGTTAGGATGGAGCAGGCCCGATCTACAGACTATGAGGAGAAATTTTTGGGCTATGACCTAAGTGTGAGGCTTATGTCTCTGGATTTGTGTGTCAATAGTGGCCGTGGGAATGTCGGGCTGGCCTTCATGGGCCATGGAGGAGTCTTTCTCTCTGGGGATGGCCTTGATCCCAAGTGATTGGGGTCATTCTGTGGGTGGGAGGAATCCTTTCTGTGTTTACTTACCTCAAATGTCCCACCAAAGAGGGATTCCAGAGCAGAGCCCTGAGTAGGGGTGACTAGATTGTCTCCACCTCTGCTTAAGATTGGGTGACTTGAGGCATGGGGCGACCCCATATGGGGGTTAAGGTTCCAGCCAATGAGAGGCTTTACTTGAGGACAGGGTTCAAACTGAGTGTCCCAATGTGTGTTTGTGCCCAACGCAGCTCTTAAAACATGGGCAGGGCCTCAGGGATCCTACACTACCGTCAGGGGCCCCTACTACTACTCCTGTAGGCCACTACAGGGGTCCTACACTGAAAACTTTGGATAAGATGCCAACCACAAGATCTCTGGACAAGAGGGAAGGAGGAGTTATGATTTCTGCATCACGTTCCCATGGGAAATTGAGTCGAGATAAGGTCTATGTTTATGTTGCTGAAAATGAAAACCAAGTGAGGTAAGAGATGGCAACCGTAGGGACATGGCGTGGCAGTTCAGAATGTTCTCAGTGTACGGCAAGATGTTCGCGTGTCGGTTGGGACTTCGCTCCATTTCCCATGAAGTCACCCGGAAATTTCAACGACCCATGAGTGACACGATAACCAGAGATAAAAAACTTGAGCAAGAGCCTCACACTCGCCCTATTTTCATATCCCGAAGAGTTCTCCTCATGCGTCTGTAGATTCAGTGCCTGCCATACCGATGCCCAGAAAATAAGCACGAGTTTGTGTTTTAAGACAACTGTCCAAACAGCCCTGGCCTACAAACCCAACAAGTCTCCAGGCCCCTGGACCCAAAAACCTGACGGACGGTGCTTGCCCTCTCCAAGGTGAATTGGTGTTGTGCCCATTCCAATTGGCCACAACCCAACTAAGAGGGGATTAAACCTCCAAAGTCCCTGAGGCATTCCCAATATTGTGGCTTCCCAGGACAAAACTGGGCATATGGGCCATCTGGCCCATCTGAGCTCCACCGGCACTCAGACCCGTATACCCTTGATGTCCCACAGGTAAAAAGGAACGAACAGGCCCCCTAGGCATATATCCGACTCCATTTGCTTTGGTTTCCAGGCATCTCTCATCAGAGGCCTGGATTCAATAACAGCATATGGCGGTTTCTTGACTCACCCATCTAGAAACAAATCTCATCTACACATGGGAAACTTGCACGATGTGGAGCTGTGTGAAAGACCTTTCTTTAGGAGAAACACTTCAGGGCCCCCCCAGTTGCACCCACCGCTTCAGGCCCAGGTTCTCCACTAGGACATATTATACATATTGCGACGGCATCCACGGGAGAGTCCATTTCAACTCAGCCTCCTCGGTTGCTCCCCCAGCAATCCAGCAGATCTAACCCTGTCTTGTTGCTTGCAGACAATTGGAATGCGAGATAGGCTACCCAGCCATCCATCCTTAGAAACCCTGCTCGGAATCGTTGTTCCTGGAGCCAAACCAACAGGTCTCAATTGTCCTGCAGAAGAATCTTTGCAGTTGGGAGCTTCTCACAAACTCCCATCGTGTCGGGAAACCCGCATTGGCCTCGTGATCCCACGCCCCCCTTCAAAGAAGGGGCCATCAGGGGACAGAATGTCCAACCTGAGCGATCATCTGATCCCTCACCCTGAACTTTCAAGATGCACGAGATCTAGATTCAGGTCTCACCCAGAAATCTAGGCCTAGCTTGGGTTCTCAGACTTCCGTCCTCAGACTAATGCAGACACAAGCCCTCCAGTTTGGCAATCCAGGAACTACAATGCCAGCACTCTGCCCTGCCCTCCAGAAGAAAAACAAAAAAAAAAAAAGAAAAAACATTCAGTCTGAGGCTACCCAGACACCCCAATGAGATTCAACCTGAACGCCATTTCGGCTTTACCCCAAATATATAGGCCTGGACCTGGGCACTAATGCCCTTTCTGAAGACAGCCTGAGTCTGGAACGTCCTGGCCCCACCACCCAGACAGCTGGCCCGCCACACTGAGCTCATATGACCTGCCATGGCCCTTAGGTCTTCATCTCTCTCGGTCATACTCCGGGTTTCAGGCTTCAGGAACCTAGACATTATCTCCAATCATCACATCGGCCCCACGGCCCTTGGTTGGAAAATGATGCAGAAATTCAGAACGCTTTTTCCCCATGGCAAGAAACCTTGTGTTGTGCATGTTGTCCAAGGTTCATGTACTTGAAACCTATTGCGGCCCATGATGCCCCGCCATTCTTGCGGGCCGACATTGTCAGAAACCCACATTGTGACCCTCACATGCCGAGGCCCCATTCCTCAGGTAAGGCCTCTCAGTCTCCTTGGCTGGATGGAGAGACGCATATTGGGCTTTTTCTTGCATGCCCCTAGGCCCCATTTTTAACCATAGTTCGGGTTGTCCCTTCAAAATTCACTTCCCCCAGGGATCTGATTTGGAATTTCTTTTGGTCGGACACCTGAGGTAACAAACCTAAAAG
>NW_025422299.1:0-125207 GCF_011764305.1 Mustela putorius furo | reverse complement strand
TTGAAGCGACGAGGGCATAAACACGCATTGTGACCCCAGCTGAGTCCTGTCCTCCAGGACGTCCTCTCAGTGGCTGGACCATTAGATGTCATAATGGCCTGGACATGTCCCTAGGCCCCAATTCTTTAACCACCAGATTCTGGTTGTCCGTCGCCCTCCCCAGGCTCTACTAAGCAATCCCAGAATTTGGTTGGGAAACTGAGTTACGATGTTGAAAAACAAACAAAACAAAAAACAACAACAACGAAAAACGGACACTTGTCCCATCCCACAGGAATGACCCCAAACTATTTGGACGGGCGCCAAAAAATCCCAGAGAGGTAGACTCGCCATTTTCAATGAAGTCACACGGAGATTCATGACCATGAATGGCACGATATCCAGAGATAAAACGTGGAGCAAAGCCTCCCACGCGCCCGATTTCACCATATCCCGAAGCGAGAGTCTCCTCTTGGTCTGCTATATCAGTCCTGCCATACCGTATGACCCGAAACATAAGCCGAGTTTTGTGTTTCCAAACACTGTCCAAACACGGCCCTGGCCTAGGCACACCCTACAGGCTCAGGCCCCTGGAGCCAAACCTGACGAGGACTGTGCTTACCCGGCGGTCAAGGTGACTTGTGTGTGACCCATTCGCCAATGTGCCACAACCCTTACTAATAGGATAAACTCCAAAGTCCCTGACGGGCCATCCCAATTCTTTGTGGCTTCCCAGGACAAACAGGAGCAATCTGGGCCCATTCTGAGCACCTACCGGGCCACGACAGACCCGTAGATGGGACTGATGTCCCAAGAGGTAAAAAGGAACGAACAGTGCCCCTAGGGCACATTATCGGATCCATTGCTTTGGTTTCCAGGGATCTGATCTCTCTCAGAGGGCCGGATTTCAATAAACAGCATATGGCTTGGTTTCTTGGACTCACCCATCAGAACAAACTCATCTAACATGGGGGGGGGAAAAAAAACTGCACGATGGAGCTGTGTGAAAAGCCTCTCTTTAGGAGAACCGGCTTCAGGGGGGAGCCAGGGTGTCAGCCACCCGCTTCATTCCACGGGTCTCTCCATAGACAATAAATTTTTGTTTTTATTTATTAGGACCACATCCACTGGGAGGAGTCCATTTCAAAATTTCAGCCTCTGCGGGTGCTCCCCAAGATTCCAGCGAGATCTAAAACTGTCTTGTTTGCTTGCAGACAAACTGGAATTCGAGATGGGCTTACAACAGCCAGATCATCCGTAGAAACCCCCAGACCCTGTCGGAAATCGCGGGTGTACTGGAGCCAAAACAATAAGGTGTCTATAGTCCGGCTGCAGATAGAATCTTTGCTATGTGGGGAGCGTCTCACAAAATCCTCTCGTGGGAACAAGGCGCATTGGCCTCGTGAGCCACGCACCCATTCAAAGAGAGGGGGACATCTAGGGCACAGCAATGTTCCCAACCTGAGCGATCCGTCTGATCCTCGCCTGACTTCAGATGGCCACGAAGATTAGATTCAGGTTCGTCAGTAGATTGAGCCTTGCCATAATCCTTCCAGCCAGACGAAACCTAGAGGCTAAAGCTGGGTTTCTCAGAACTTCCGTCCTCAGACAACTGGCCCACAAGCCCCTCCAGTTTGGCAATCCAGAACTACAATGCAGCACTTCTGCCTGCCCTCCAGAGAAGAAAAACATTGCCCCTCTCGGGGCTTACCCAGAAACCCCAAATGAGATTTTCAACTGCACGCCATTCGGCTGTACACCAAAATATATAGGCTGACCTGGGGCACTAATGCCCTTTCTGAGACACAGCCTGAGTCTGGACCTCCTGGCCCCACCCCAGGACAGCTGGCCGCACACATGAGGCTCAGATCGGACCCGCCATGGCCCCTTAGGTCGTCATCTCTTCTCAACCTGGGTTTTCAGGCTCAGAACCTAGACATTATTCTCCAATCACGGCCACGGGTTTGAAAAAATGATTTGCAGAAATCAGAACTCTTTAACCATGGCAAGAGAAACTTGTGGTTGGCATGTTTGTCCAAGGTCAGTGTAACTTGAAACCCAGTTTGGCCCCATGAGGCCCCGCCCATGCTTGCGGGCCACATTGGTCACAAAACACACATTGTGACCCTCAGCCGGAGCCCAGCCAGTCTTCAGGTAAGGCCTCTCAGGGATGCTGGATGGAGAGACAGCATATTTGGGCGTGCCATGCCCCTAGGCCCCATTTTTTAACCATAGTTCGGGGTTGGTACCCGTCACTCTCCCCAGGGGGCTCTGATTTGGAATTCCTCTTTTGGTCGGACACCTGAGGTAACAAAACCTAAAGGAGTCCTCCCATCCCACAGATTGCACGAAAAACAATTGGGATCAGGGCCAAGAATCGTACACAAGAGAGCAAGGTTCGTCCATGGCCCATGAGGCCTCCCCACTATTCCACGGGGTCATCGCTGATACAAAATCCAGAGACAAAAGCCTGAGCACGCGCCTCAGACTCGCTCATTCTTCATATCCTGAAGTTGTTCTTCAGATAAGAAATCTACACGTCACTCGAAGGCACCCAAATATATAGTCTAACCTGGGCACTAATGCACTTTCTGACAACCTGATCCCGGACCTCGTGACCAACACCCAGACAGCTGGGACACGCACACACTGATCACATCAGACCCGATCTGTGGCCTTAGGTCATCATCTCTTCCCTACCTCAGTTTTCAGTCTTCAAAAACCTAGACCTTATCTCCAATCACTGCCCAGGGGTGACTCCTGATGCAGAAATCAGAAATCTTCCTTACCCAAGGCAGGAAACCATGTGGTTGGCATGTTGTCCAACGTTCAGGTGTAGGAGAAAAACCAGCATTCACCCTGACGCCCCGCCCATTCTTGAGTTCGATGAGGGCATAAACACACGCATTGTGACCCTCAGTGTTGAGTCCTGTCCTCTAGGACGTCCTCTCAGTGGCGGACCATTAGATGTCATAATGGGCTTGACATGTCCCTAGGCCCCAATTTTTAACCAGATTTCTGGTTGTCCAGTCGCCCCTCCCAGGGCCTCTACTCTGGAATCCCTCATTTGCTGGGACACCTGAGGTTGAAAAACAAAGCAAAATAAATCAATAAACAACAGAACAACGGACTTCTTCCATCCCCACAGAATGACCCCAAACTCTTTTGGACGGGGCCAAACCCCCAGAGAGTAATGACTCGTCCATTTCCCATGAAGTCACCCGGAAATTTCACGACCATGAGTGACACGATAACCAGAGATAAAAACTTGAGCAAGAGCCTCACACTCGCCCTATTTTCATATCCCGAAGAGTTCTCCTCATGGTCTGTAGATCAGTCCTGCCATACCTATGACCAGAACCATAAGCCGAGTTTGTGTTTTCAGACAACTGTCCAAACAGCCCTGGCCTACACACCCAAACAGTCTCAGGCCCCTGGAGCCAAACCTGAACGGACTGTGCTTGCCCTCTCCAAGGGAATTGTGTGTGCCCATTCCATATGGCCACAAAACCCACTAAGAGGATAATACCTCCAAAGTCCCTGAGGCATTCCCAATATTTGTGGCTTCCCAGGACAAAACGGGGCAATCTGGGCCCATCTGAGCCTCGTACCGGCACTCAGACCCGTAGACTGATGTCCCCGAGAGGTAAAAAGGAACGAACAAGCCCCTAGGCATATATCCGATCCATTGCTTTGGTTTCCAGCATCTCTCCTCAGAGGCCTGGATTTCAATAAAACAGCATATGGCTGTTTTCTTGGACTCACCCATCAGAACAAATCTCATCTACACATGGGAAACTTGCACGATGGAGCTGTGTGAAAGCCTCTCTTTAGGAGAACACTTCAGGGCCCCAGTGCCACCGCTTTCATTCCAAGGTCTCCATAGACATATTATCATATTAGGACGCATCCACGGGAGAGTCCATTTCAACTCAGCCTCCTCGGTTGCTCCCCCAGATCCAGCAGATCTAACCTGTCTTGTTGCTTGCAGACAATTGGAATGCGAGATAGGCTACCCAGGCATCCATCCTTAGAACCCTGCTCGGAATCGTTGTCCTGGAGCCAACCAACAGGTCTCAATTGTCCTGCAGAAGAATCTTTGCAGTTGGGAGCTTCTCACAACTCCCATCGTGGGAAAACCCGCATGGCCTCGTGATCCACGCCCCCCCTCTTCAAGAAGGGGCCATCAGGGACAAGAATGTCCAACCTGAGCGATCGTCTGATCCTCGCCCTGACTTCAGATGCACGAGATCTAGATTCAGGTCTCACCCAGAAACCTAGGCCTAGCTTGGGTTCTCAGACTTCCGTCCTCAGACTACTGGCCCACAAGCCCTCCAGTTTGGCAATCCAGAACTACAATGCAGCACTCTGCCTGCCCTCCAGAAGAAAAACATTGCCGTCTGGGGCTACCCAGAAACCCCAAATGAGATTCAACCTGCACGCCATTCGGCTGTACCCCAAATATATAGGCTGACCTGGGCACTAATAATGCCCTTTCTGAGACAGCCTGAGTCTGGACCTCCTGGCCCCACCCAGACAGCTGGCCGCACACTGAGCTCATATGACCTGCCATGGCCTTAGGTCTTTATCTCTTCTCAATCTCGGGTTTTCAGGCTTCAGAACCTAGACATTATCTCCAATCACGGCCGGGTTTGAAAATGATGCAGAAAATCAGAACGCTTTCCCCATGGCAAGAAACCTTGTGGTTGGCATGTTGTCCAAGGTTCAGTGTTGCTACTTGAAACCAGTGCGGCCCATGAGGCCCCGCCCATGCTTGCGGGCCACATTGGTCAGAAACACACATTGTGACCCTCAGCCTGAGCCCAGTCCTCAGGTAAGGCCTCTCAGTGGCTGGATGGAGAGACAGCATATTGGGCTTGCCATGCCCCTAGGCCCCATTTTTTAACCATAGTTCGGGTTGTCCCTTCACTCTTCCCCAGGGATCTGATTTGGAATTCCTCTTTTGGTCGGACACCTGAGGTAAACAAACCTAAAAGGAGTCCTCCCATCCCACAGATTGACGAAATACAATT
The DNA here is from genome assembly GCF_011764305.1 of Mustela putorius furo. Lineage (NCBI taxonomy): Eukaryota > Metazoa > Chordata > Mammalia > Carnivora > Mustelidae > Mustela > Mustela putorius. The sequence continues at coordinate 120,195 of NW_025422299.1, read as the reverse complement.
GGGATCGGGCCAAGTCCACAGAGAGCAAGATTCTTCCATGGCTCATGAGGCCTCCCCAACATTCCACGGCCATCGCTCGATACAAAATCCAGAGAGGAAAAAGCCTGAGCACGCGCCTCAGACTCGCTCATTCTTCATATCCTGAAGAGTTCTTCAGATAAGAACCTACACGTCACTCGAAGGGCACCCAAAATATATAGTCTAACCTGGGCACTAATGCACTGTCTGACAACCTGAGCCCGGACCTCGTGACCAACACCCAGACAGCTGACCGCACACTGAGCACATCAGACCCGCCATGGCCTTAGTTCATCATCTCTTCCGTACCTTAGTATTCAGGCTTCAGAACCTAGACCTTATGTCCAATCACTGCCCAGGGTTGACTGTGATGCAGAAGAAATCAGAACTGTTCCATACCCATGGCAAAAAACCACCTCGTGGTTGGTTTGTTGTCCAACGTTCAGTGTAGGAGAAACCAGCATTCACCTGAGGCATCGCCCATTCTTGAGTGCGACGAGGGCATAAAAACACGCATTGTGACACTCAGTGTGAGTCCTGTCCTCTAGTACGTCCTCTCAGTGGCTGGGACCATTAGATGTCATAATGGGCTTGAACATGTCCCTAGGCCCCAATTTTTAACCAGATTTCTGGTTGTCCAGTCGCCCCTCCCCTAGGGCTCTACTCTGGAATCCCCCAATTGGTGGGACACCTGAGGTTGAAAAAACAAAACAAAACAAATCAACAACAACAGAACAACGGACTTCTTCCATCCCACAGAATGACCCCAAACTCTTTGGACGGGGGCCAAACCCCCCAGAGAGTAAGACTCGTCCATTTCCATGTGAAGGCACCCGGGAAATTTCACGACCATGGGTGACATGATATTCACAGACAAAGACTTGAGCAAGAGCCTCACACTCGCCCTTTTTTCATATCCCGAAGTGTTCTCCCCCCCATGGTCTGTAGATCAGTCCTGCCATACCTATGACCAGAAACATAAGCCGAGTTTGTGTTTTTTCAGACAAAACTGTCCAAAACAGCCCTGGCCTACACACCCTACAGGCTCAGGCTCCTGGAGCCAAACCTGAGGGCGACTTTGTCATGCCCTCTCCAAGGGAATTGTATGTGCCCCATTCCAATGGCCACAACCCTACTAATAGGATAAACGTCCAAAATCCCTGAGGCCATCCCAATATTTGTGGCTTCCCAGGACAAACAGGGGCAATCTGGCCCCATCTGAGCACACTACCGGCACTCAGACCCATAGACTGATGTCCTCAGCAGTAAATAGGCACAAACAGGCCCCTAGGCAACTATCGGATCCATTGCTTTGGTTTCCAGGCATCTCTCCTCAGGGGGCCTGGATTTCATTGACAGCATATGGCTGTTTTCTTGACTCACCCATCAGAACAAATCTCATCTACACATGGGAAACTTGCACGATGGAGCTGTGTGAAAGCCTCTCTTTAGGAGAACACTTCAGGGCCCCAGTGCCACCGCTTCATTCCAAGGTCTCCATAGACATATTATCATATTAGGACGCATCCACGGGAGAGTCCATTTCAACTCAGCCTCCTTGGTTGCTCCCCCAGATCCAGCAGATCTAACCTGTCTTGTTGCTTGCAGACAATTGGAATGCGAGATAGGCTACCCAGCCCATCCATCCTTAGAAACCTGCTCGGAATCGTTGTCCTGGAGCCAACCAACAGGTCTCAATTGTCCTGCAGAAGAATCTTTGCAGTTGGGAGCTTCTCACAACTCCCATCGCGGGAAAACCCGCATGGCCTCGTGATCCACGCCCCCCCTTCAAGAAGGGGCCATCAGGGACAGAATGTCCAACCTGAGCGATCGTCTGATCCTCACCCTGACTTCAGATGCACGAGATCTAGATTCAGGTCTCACCCAGAAACCTAGGCCTAGCTTGGGTTCTCAGACTTCCGTCCTCAGACTACTGGCCCACAAGCCCTCCAGTTTGGCAAATCCAGAACTACAATGCAGCACTCTGCCTGCCCTCCAGAAGAAAAACATTGCCGTCTGGGGCTACCCAGAAACCCCAAATGAGATTCAACCTGCACGCCATTCGGCTGTAACCCCAAATATATAGGCTGACCTGGGCACTAATGCCCTTTCTGAGACAGCCTGAGTCTGGACCTCCTGGCCCCACCCAGACAGCTGGCCGCACACTGAGCTCATATGACCTGCCATGGCCTTAGGTCTTCATCTCTTCTCAATCTCGGGTTTCAGGCTTGAGAACCTAGACATTATCTCCAATCACGGCCCGGGTTAAAAAATGATGCAGAAATCAGAACGCATTCCCCATGGCAAGAAAACCTTGTGGTTGGCATGTTGTCCAAGGTTCAGTGTACTTGAAACCAGTGCGGCCCATGAGGCCCCCGCCCATGCTTGCGGGCCACATTGGTCACAAACACACATTGTGACCCTCAGCCTGAGCCCAGTCCTCAGGTAAGGCCTGTCAGTGGCTGGATGGAGAGACAGCATATTGGGCTTGCCATGCCCCTATGCCCCATTTTTTAACCATAGTTCGGGTTGTCCCTTCACTCTTCCCCAGGGATCTGATTTGGAATTCCTCTTTTGGTCGGACACCTGAGGTAACAAACCTAAAAGGAGTCCTCCCATCCCACAGATTGACGAAATACAATTGGGATCGGGCCAAGTCCACAGAGAGCAAGATTCTTCCATGGCTCATGAGGCCTCCCCAACATTCCACGGCCATCGCTGATACAAAATCCAGAGAGAAAAGCCTGAGCACGCGCCTCAGACTCGCTCATTCTTCATATCCTGAAGAGTTCTTCAGTTAAGAACCTACACGTCACTCGAAGGCACCCAAAATATATAGTCTAACCTGGGCACTAATGCACTGTCTGACAACCTGAGCCCGACCTCGTGACCAACACCCAGACAGCTGACCGCACACTGAGCACATCAGACCCGCCATGGCCTTAGTTCATCATCTCTTCCGTACCTTAGTTTTCAGGCTTCAGAACCTAGACCTTATGTCCAATCACTGCCCAGGGTTGACTGTGATGCAGAAATCAGAACTGTTCCTTACCCATGGCAAAAACCTCGTGGTTGGTTTGTTGTCCAACGTTCAGTGTAGGAGAAACCAGCATTCACCATGAGGCATTCCCATTCTTGAGTGCGACGAGGGCATAAACACGCATTGTGACCCTCAGCGTGAGTCCTGAGCTCTAGTATGTCCTCTCAGTGGCTGGACCATTAGATGTCATAATGGGCTTGACATGTCCCTAGGGCCCCAATTTTTTACCAGATTTCTGGTTGTCCAGTCGCGCCTCCCCAGGGGCTCTACTCAGGAATCCCTCATTTGGTGGGGCACCTGAGGTTGAAAAACAAAACCAAACAAATTAACAAAAACAAAACTACGGACTTCTTCCATCCCACAGAATGACCCCCAAACTCTTTGGACGGGGCCAAACCCCCACAGAGTAAGACTCGTCCATTTCCCATGAAGTCACCAGGAAATTTCACGACCATGAGTGACACGATATCCAGAGGCGAAAACTTGAGCAAGAGCCTCACACTCGCCCTTTTTTCATATCCCGAAGAGTCTCCTCATGGTCTGTAGGTCAGTTCCTGCCATACCTATGACCCGAAACATAACCCGAGTTTGGGTATTCAGACAACTGTCCAAACAGCCCTGGCTTAAACACACCCTACAGGCTCAGGCCCCTGAAGCCAAAAATGACGACTGTGCTTGCCCTCTCCAAGGGAATTGTATGTGCCCATTCCAATGGCCACAACCCTACTAAGAGGATAAACCTCCAATGTCCCTGATGCCATCCCAATATTTGTGGCTTCCCAGGACAAACAGGGGCAATCTGGGCCCATCTGAGCACCTACCAGCACTCAGACCTGTAGACTGATGTCCCCAGAGGTAAAAAAAGGAACGAACAGGCCCCTAGGCACCTATCAGATCCATTGCTTTGGTTTCCAGGCATCTCTCCTCAAAGGCCTGGATTTCAATAACAGCATATGGCTTTTTCTTGACTAACCCATCAGAACAAATCTCATCTACACACGGGAAACTTGCACGATGGAGTTCTGTGAAAGCCTCTCTTTAGGAGAACCCTTCAGGGCCACAGTGCCACCGCTTCATTCCAAGGTTTCCATAGACAAAAAATCATATTAGGATACATCCACGGGAGAGTCCATTTCAAATCAGCCTCCACGGTTGCTCCCCCAGATCCAGCAGATCTAACCTGTCTTGTTGCTTGGAGACAATTGGAATGAGAGGTGGGCTACCCAGCCATCCATCCTTAGATCCCTGCTCGGAATCGTTGTCCTGGAGCCAACCAACAGGTCTCAATTGTCCTGCAGAAGAATCTTTGCTGGTTGGAGCTTCTCACAACTCCCATCGTGGGAAAACCCTCAAGGCCTCGTGATCCACCCCCCCTTCAAGTAGGGGCCATCAGGGACAGAATGTCCAAACTGAGCGATCGTCTGATCCTCGCCCTGACTTCAGATGCACGAGATCTCGATTCAGGTCTGTAGATTGTGCCTGCCATATCCTCACCCAGAAACCGAGGCCTAGGGCACACCATTTGGCTGATATCCCCAGAGTTAAAAAGGAACGAACAGGCCCATAGGCACCTATCGGATCCATTGCTTTGGTTTCCAGGCATCTCTCCTTAGAGATCCTTAGATCCTTAGAATCCTGCTCTTGCGTCGTTTCTTATGGGACATCCTTGAGCCATCCAACAGGTCTCGACTGTCCCACCGGAGTCCTTGTGCATGGACCACCTCACAACTCATATCATGGAAAGCTTCCAAGGTCACATGATGCCCCCAATCTTCATGAAGGCAGATCATGGAAAGAAACTCCAACCTGACCCAACGGCTGATCTTCGCCTTGACTTCAGATGCACGAGATCTTGATTAAGCTCTTCAGAGTGTACCTGTTGTGCCCTAACCCCCAAACCTAAGCATAGCTAGTGTTCTCAGACTTCCGTCCTCACTCTCCTGGACCACACGCCCTCCATTTTGGGATTTCCGATGACACAGTGATGTACTCTGCCTGCCCTCTAGAAGAAAAACGTTGCCCTATGGGTCTACCCAGAAACCTCAAATGAGGATCAACCTGCATACCACTCAAATGTACACCAATTATATAGTCTAGCCTGTGCACTAATGCCCTGTCTGACACAACCTGAGGCCTGAATTCCCAACCGACACCCAGACAGCTTGCCGTACACTGAGAACATCTGAACCGCCATGGCCTTAGATTGCCATCTCTTTCCAACCTGGTTTTCAGGCTACAGAAACATAGACCTTATCTCTACTCATTTCCCATGGGTGAACGTGATGCAGAAATCATAACTCCTCCTTCCCTCTCGCCCCAATCTTGTGGTTTGCAAGTCTTCCAAAGTTCAGTGTAGGACCCCTGTAGGGCCTACAGGAGTAGTAGTAGGGCCCGTGAGGTTAGTGTAGGGACCCCGAGGCCCTGCCCATGCTTAAGAGATGCGGTGGGCACAAAAACACATTGGGACCCTCAGTTTGAACCCTGTCCTCAAGTAAAGCCTCTCAGTGGCTGGACCATGAGCCCACATATGGGGCCTGCCATGCCCCAAGTCACCCAATCTTAACCAGATGTAGAGACATCTAGTCACCCCTACTCAGGGCTCTGCTCTGGAATCCCTCTTTGGTGGGACATTTGAGGTAAGTAAACACAGAAAGGATTCCTCCCACCCACAGAATGACCCCAATCACTTGGGAACAGGCCATCCCCAGGGAGAAAGACTCGTCCATGGCCCATGAGGCCAGCCCGACATTCCACGGCCACTATTGACACAAAATCCAGAGACATAAGCCTCACACTTAGGTCATAGCCCAAAAAATTCACCTCATAGTCTGTAGATCGGGCCTGCCATACCTACGTCCCCAAACCATGTTTTCAGACTTCTATCCTGGCATCCCTGTCCCACACACACTCCAGGCTGAGGCCCCTGGAGCCACACCTCAGGACTGTGCCTGCCCTCTCCAAGGAAATTCTTCCCATTCCATTGGCCACAACCCTACAGATTAGGAGAAACCTCCAAAGTCCCAGAGGACATTCCAATAGTGTAAGTCGCCCAGTACAAAGAGGGGTGATCTGTCACAAGCTGAGCAACGACCTCAAATCACCCGTAGACAGATATCCCATGAGAAAGGTATTAAACTGGACAGGCCCCTAGAACGTAATTGGTTCCATTGCTTGTGTTTCTAAGCATCTCTCCTCAGAGGCCTGTTTTCCAATACCAGCATATGGGGGATTCCAGAGATACCAATCAGAACAAATCTTGTCTCCACATGGGAAACTTATCCTTTGGAGCTCTGTAAAAACCTCCAGTTAGGAGAAACCTTCAGGTAACCGGAGCCACCGCCCTATTCCAAGGTGTCCATGGACACAAACCCGCATTATGACCATTCGGCAGGAGAGTACATTTCAACTCAGCCCCGTTGATTAGTCCCCCAGAGCCAGAATATCAAACCTGCCTTGTCGCTAGGAGACAACTTGAATGCAAAGCAGACTCTCTAGGCATCCATCGTTGGAATCCTGCTCTGGCGCCGTTCCATATGGGATGTCCTGGGAGCCTTCCAACAGGTCTTGACTGTCCAGCAGAAGGAATCCTTGCAGATTGGAGCATCTCACAACTCCTATCGTGGGAAAACCTACATGGCCTCATGAGATGCTCCCCTTTATAAAGGGGCCATCATGGACAGAAACTCCAACCTGAGCCAACTTCTGATCCATTGCTTTGGTTTATATGTATCTCTGCTGGATCTCGCAGAGCAACCGAATATGCTGAGTTGAATTGGACTCTCCCGTGCATGTGTCCTAATATGATTTTGTGTCTATGGAGACCTTGGAATGAAGCGGTGCACTGGGGCCCTAAAGGGTTCTTCTAAAAAGAGGCTTTGACACACCTCCCACATGCATGTTTCCCATGTGTAGATGAGTTTTGTTCTGATGGGTGAGTGAAGAAACAGCCATATGCTGGTACTGAAATCCAGGCCTCTGAGGAAGATGCCTGGAAACCAAAGCAATGGTTCTGATTAGGGCCTAAGGGCCTGTTCATTCCTTTTTACCTCTGGGGATATCAGTCTACAAGTCTGAGTGAAGGTAGCTTCTCAGATGGGCTCAGATTGCTCCTGTTTATCCTGGGAAGCCACCACTATTGGGATGGCCTCATGGACTTTGGAGGTTTATTCTATTAGTAGCATTGTGGCCATTGGAATGGGCACACACAATTCCCTTGGAGAGGGCAAGTACAGTCCTCAGGTAGGCTCCAGGGGCCGGAGCCTGTAGGGTGTGTAGGCCTGGGCTGTTTGGACAGTTGTCTGAAAACACAAACTCGGATTATGTTTCGGGTCATAGGTATGGCAGGACTGATCTACAGACCATGAGGAGAACACTTTGGGATATGAAAAATGGGCGAGTGTGAGGCTCTTGCTCAAGTATTTATCTCTGGATATCGTGTCATTCATGGTTATGAAATATCCGGGTGACTTCATGGGAAATGGACAAGTCTTACTCTCTGGGGGTTTGGCCCCGTCCAAAGAGTTTGGGGTCATTCTGTGGGATGGAAGAAGTCCGTTTTTTTTTTTTTGTTGTTGTTGTTGTTTTTGTCTTGTTTTTCAAACCCCCACCAAATGAGGGATTCCAGAGTAGAGCCATGGGGAGGGGCGATTGGACAACCAGAAATCTGGTTTAAATTTGGGGCCTAGGGACATGTCAAGCCATTATGGCATCTAATGGTCCAGCCACTGAGAGGACGTACTAGAGGACAGGTCTCCCGCTGAGGGTCACAATGCGTGTTTATGCCCTCGTCCCACTCAAGAATGGGCGGGGCGTCAGGGTGAATGCTGGTTTCTCCTACACTGAACGTGGGACAACATGCCAACCACAAGTTTCTTGCCATGCGTAAGGAAGAATTCTGATTTCAGCATCACACTCACCCCTGGGCAGTGATTGGAGATAAGGTCTAGGTTCTGAAGCCTGAAAACTGAGGTAGGGAAGAGATGATGACCTAAGGCCACAGCAGGTCTTATGGGCTCAGGGTTCGGTCAGCTGTCTAGGTGTTGCTCAGGAGGTCCCGGCTCAGGGTGTGTCAGACAGTGCATTACTGCCCAGGTTAGACTATATAATTTGGGTACATTCGAGTGCCGTCTAGGTTTATTCTCATTTAATGTGCCCGGGCAGCTCATTGGGCAATAATTTGTTTCTAGAGGGCAGGCAGAGTGCTGCAATGATGGTCCGGAATTGCCAAACTTGTGGGCTTCGGGGCCAGGAGTGTGAGGACGGAAGTCTGAGAACACAAGCCAGACTTGGGATTCGGGGCGAGGGCACTGCATGTACCTCCTGAAGATCTGAAGCAATATCTCATGCATCTGAAGTCAGAGCGAGATCAGACGTTGGTTCAGCTTGGATCTTCTGTTCATGACGGCCCCTTAATGAAGGGAGCCGAATCTCGAGACCGTGGAGGTTTTCCCCACGTGGTGGGATGCCCCCCTCCTAGGATTCCTTCTCCGGGACAATTGAGACCTGTTGGACAGCTCCAGGACATCCCATATGGATGAGTCCAGACCAACGTTCGAGGATGGATGCCTGGGAAGCCCGCCTCGCATTCCAATTGTCTCCTAGCGACAAGACAGTTTAGATCTGATGGCTCTGCGGGAGCAACCGGGGTGGCTGAGTTGAAATGGACTTTCCTGAGGATGGGTCTAATGTGTGTTTGTGTCCATGAGGGCCTTGGAATGGGGCGGTGGGGGACCCAGACACTGATGTATTCTCCAAGCTTTTGACATAGCTCCCATGCACAAGTTTCCTTGTGGAGACGAGGTTTGTTCTGATGGGTGCCTCAGGAAAACCCCAATGCTGGTATTGGAAACCAGGGTTTTGAGGAGACATGCCTGTAAACCAAAGCAATGGATCCGATTTTGGCCTAGGGTCCTGTGTGGTTCTATCTTCCTCTCTGGGGAAATCCATCTAGGGTATGAGTGGAGGTAGATGCTCAGCTGGTGACAGACTGACGTTTTTTTTTGTCCCGGGCGACCTATACTATTGGGATGGTGTCAGAGACTTTGGAGGGTTCTCCTAATTTGTACGATTTTGGACAATGGAATGGGCAGAAATCCCATGGATTTGGTAGGCACAGTCCTAATGTGTGGCTCCAGGGTCCCCAGCCTGGATGGTGTGTGGCCCAGGACTTTGAGGACAGAAGTCTGAAAACACAAACTCAGCTCATGTTTGGGGATGTAGGTATGGAAGGCCCGATCTACAAACCATGAGAAGACATCTTCAGGATATGAAGATAGTGCGAGTCTGAGGCGCTTGCTCAGGCTTTTGTCTCTGGATTTTGTTTCAGCGATGGCCATGGAATGTCGAGGAGACCTCATGGGCCATGGACGAATCTTGCTCTCTGTGGATTTGGCCCGATCCCAATTGTTTTTTGTCCATCTGTTGGATGGAGGACTCCTTTCAGTGTTGTTACCTAAGGTGTCCCACCAAAAGAGGAGTTCCAAAGCAGAGCCCTGGGGAAGAGTGAAGGGACAACCCGAACTATTGTTAAAAATTTGGGCCTAGGGGCATGGCAAGCCCAATATGCTGTCTCTTCATCCAGCCACTGAGAGGCCTTACCTGAGGACTGTGCTAAGCCTGAGGGTCACAATGTGTGTTTCCCACCTATGTGGCCCGCGAGCAATGGCGAGGCCTCATTGGACACACTGGTATCCACTACACTGAACATTATACAACAAGCCTACCACAAGGTTTCTTTCCATTGGGAAAGAGTTCTGATTTCTCATCATTTTCAAACATGGGCAGTGATTGGAGATAAGGTCTAGGTTCTAAATCCTGAAAACCGAGGCTGGGAAGAGATAACGACCTAAGGCAATGGCTGGTCCGATGTGCTCATTGAGCGGCCAGTTGTTTGGGTGGGGCAAGGAGGTCCAGGCTCAGCCTCTGTCAGAAAGGGCATTATTGCCCAGCTCAGCCTATATATTTTGGGTACAGCCAAGTGGCGTGCGGGTTGGTCTTCATTTGGGCTTTCTGGGTAGCCCCAGAAGGCAATGTTTTTCTTCTGGAGGGCAGGCAGAGTGCTGCATTATAATTCTGGATTGCCAAACTGGAGGGCTTGTGGGCCATTAGTCTGAGGATGGAAGTCTGAGGACACAAGCTAGGCTTAGGTTTCTGGGTGAGGACATGGCACGCACAATCTACAGATCTGAACCGAGATCTCGTGCTTCTGAAGTCAGGGTGAGGATCAGACGATCGCTCAGGTTGGACCTTATGTCCCTGAGGGCCACTTCATGAAGGGGGGGGGGAATCACGAGGCCATGGGTGTTTTCTCACGAAGGGAGTTGTGAGAAGCTCCCAACTTCAAAGATTCTTCTGCAGGACAATTGAGACCTGTTGGTTGGCTCCAGGACAACGATTCCGAGCAGGCTTCTAAGGATGGATGGCTGGGTAGCCCACCTCGCATTCCAATTGTCTCCTAGCAAAAAGATAAGTTAGATTTCTGGATCTCGCGGAGCAACCGAATACGCTGAGTTGAAATAGCCTCTCCTGTGGATGGGTCCTAATGTGTTTTTTTGTGTCTATGGATACCTTGGAATGAAGCGGTGGTACTGGGGCCCTGAAGGGGTCTCCTAAACAGAGGCTTTCACAGAGCTCCATCGTGCAAGTTTCCCATGTGTAGATGAGATTTGTTCTGGTGGGTGAGTCAAGAAACAGCCATATGCTGGTACTGAAATCCAGGCCTCTGAGGAGAGATGCCTGGAAACCAAAGCAATGGATCCGATTAGGGCTTAGGGGCCTGTTCGTTCCTTTTTACCTCTGGGGATATCAGTCTACAAGTCTGAGTGAGGGTAGGTTCTCAGATGGGCTCAGATTGCTCCTGTTTGTCCTGGGAAGCCACCACTATCGGGATGGCCTCAGGGACTTTGGAGGTTTAACCTATTAGTATCGTTGTGGACATTGGAATGGGCACACAGAATTCCCTTGGAGAGGGCAAGTACAGTCCTCAGCTTGGCTCCAGGGGCCTAAGCCTGTAGGCTGTGTAAGCCAGGGCTGTTTGGACAGTTGTCTGAAAACAGAAACTCGGCTTATGTTTCGGGTCATAGGTATGGCAGGACTGATCTACAGACCATGAGGAGAACTCTTCGGGATACGGACGAGTCTTACTCCCTGGGGGTTTGGCCCAATCCAAAGACTTTGGGGTCATTCTGTGGGATGGAAGAAGTCCGTTTTTTGTTGTTGTTGTTTTTGTTTTGTTTTGTTTTTCAAACTCAGGGGTCCCACCAAATAAGGGATTTCAGAGTAGAGCCTTGGGGAGGGGCGATTGGACAACCAGAAATCTGGTTAAAATTGGGTCCAAGAACAGCTAGACTTGGGTTTCAGGGCGAGGGCATTGCACGTACCTCCTGAAGATCTGAAGCAATATCTCATGCATCTGAAGTCAGAGCGAGGATCAGACGTTGGCTCAGCTTGGATTTTCTGTTCATGACGGCCCCTTCATAAAGGGAGCCGAATCTCGAGACCGTGGAGGTTTTCCCACGTTGGGAGTGGTGGGATGCCCCCTTCAAGGATTACTTCTGCGGGACAATTGAGACCTGTTGGACAGCTCCAGGACATCCCATATGGATGAGTCCAGACCAACGTTCGAGGATGGATGCCTGGGAAGCCCCGCCTCGCATTCCAATTGTCTCCTAGCGACAAGACAGTTTAGATCTGATGGCTCTGGGGGAGCAACCGGGGTGGCTGAGTTGAAATGGACTTTCCTGAGGATGGGTCTAATGTGTGTTTGTGTCCATGAGGGCCTTGGAATGGTGCGATGGCACCGGGACCCTGAAGTATTCTCCTAAGCTTTTGACATAGCTCCCATGCACAAGTTTCCTTGTGGAGACGAGGTTTGTTCTGATGGGTGCCTCAGGAAAACCCCAATGCTGGTATTGGAAACCAGGGTTTTGAGGAGACATGCCTGTAAACCAAAGCAATGGATCCGATTTTGGCCTAGGGTCCTGTCTGGTTCAATAATCTTCTCTGGGGTCATCCTTCTAGGGTATGAGTGGAGTTAGATGCTCAGCTGGTGTCAGACTGCCCTTTTTTGTCCCGGGCGACCTATACTATTGGGATGGCCTCAGGGACTTTGGAGGGTTCTCCTAATTTGTACGATTTTGGACAATGGAATGGGCACAATTCCCATGGATTGGGTAGGCACAGTCCTAATGTGTGGCTCCAGGGTCCACAGCCTGGATGGTGTGTGGCCCAGGACTTTGAGGACAGAATTCTGAAAACACAAACTCAGCTTATGTTTGGGGACATAGGTATGGCAGGCCCGATCTACAAACCATGAGAAGACATCTTCAGGATATGAAGAAAGTGCGAGTCTGAGGCCCTTGCTCAGACTTTTGTCTCTGGATTTTGTTTCAGCGATGGCCGTGGAATGTCGAGGAGGCCTCATGGGCCATGGACGAATCTTGCTCTGTGGATTTGGCCCGATCCCAATTGTTTTTCGTCAAACTGTAGGATGGAGGACACTTTCAGGGTTGTTACATCAGGTGTCCCACCAAAAGAGCAATTCCAAAGCAGAGCCCTGGGGAAGAGTGAAGGGACAACACGAACTATGGTTAAAAATTGGGGCCTAGGGGCATGGAAGCCCAATATGCTCTCTCTTCATCCAGCCACTGAAGGCCTTACCTGAGTACTGGGCTAAGGCTGAGGGTCACAATGTGTGTTTGCTACCTTTCTGGACCGTGAGCAATGGTGGGGCCTCAAGGGACTCACTGGTTTCCACTACACTGAACGTTGGACAACAAGCCAACCACAAGTTTTCCTGCCATCGGTAAGGAGTTCTGATTTCTGCATCATTTTCAAACCTGGGCAGTGATTGGAGATAAGGTCTCGGTTCTGAAGCTTGAAAACTGAGGTTGGGAAGGGATAACGACCTAAGGCCATGGGGGGTCTGAAGTTCTCAGTTTGCAGCCAGCTGTCTGGGTGGGCCAAGGAGGTCCAGGCTCAGGCTGTGTCACAAAGGGCATTATTGCCCAGGTCATCCTATATATTTTGGGTATAGCCAAGTGTCGTGCAGGTTGATTTTCATTTGGGGTTTCTAGGTAGCCCCAGAGGGCAATGTATTTCTTCTGCAGGGCAGGTACAGTGCTGCATTGTAGTTCTGGATTGCCAAACTGGAGGGCTTGTGAGCCAGTAGTCTGTGGACAGAAGTCTGAGGACACAAGCAAAGCTTAGGTTTCTGGGTGAGGACATGGCAGGCACAATCTACAGACCTGAACCGAGATCTCGTGCATCTGAAGTCAGGGTGAGGATCAGACGATCGCTCACGTTGGACCTTATGTCCCTGATGGCCCCTTTATGAAGGGGGGGGGGATCATGTGGCCATGGGGGTTCTCTCACTATGGGAGTTCTGAGAAGCTTCCAACTGTAAAGATTCTTCTGAAGGACAATTGAGACCTGTTGGTTGGCTCCAGGCCAAAGATTCCGAGCAGGGTTTTAAGGATGGATGGCGGGGTAGGCCACCTTCCATTCCAATTGTCTCCTAGCAACAAGACAAGTTAGATCTGCTGGATCTCGCGGAGCAACCAAATACGCTCAGTTGAAATGGACTCTCCTGTGGATGGGTCCTAAGGTGTTTTTGTGTCTATGGAGACCTTGTAATGGGGCAGTCGCACACAGGCCCTGAAGGATTCTCCCAACTGGAGGTTTTGAGACATCTTCAAAGGATAATTTTCCCATGTGGAGAAGAGATTTGTTCTAATTGCTGCCCCATGATATCCCCATATGCTAATATTGGAAACCAGGCCTGTGAGGAGAGATGCCTGTAACTGAAAGCAATGAATCTGATTCAGGCCTAGGGGCCTGTCTGATTCAATCTTCTTCTCTGGGGACATCCATCTATGCTGAGTAGAGGTAGATGGTCAGCTGGTTTCAGATGACCCTTGTTTGTCCTGGGCGGCCTACATTATTGGGATGTCCTTGGGGACTCTGGAGGTTTTTCATAATTTGTACAATTGTGGACAATGGAATGGGCAGAATTCCCGTGGTATGGACAGGCACAGTCCTGATGTGTGGCTCCAGAGGCCCCAACCTGAAGGTTCTGTGGGCCAGGAATGTGGGGACAGAAGTCTGAAAACACAAACTCGGCTTAGGTTTGGGAAGTAGGTATGGCAGGCCCGATCTACAGACCGTGAGGAGAACTCTTGGGGATACGACAAAAGAGCGAGTGTGAGGCGCTTGCTCAGACTTTTTTCTCTGGATTTGTTCTCAACGATGGCTGTGGAATTTCGGGGAGGCCTCATGGGCCATGGACGAGACTTCCTCTCTGTGAATTTGGTCCAATCCCAATTGTTTTGGGTCAATCTGAAGGATGGGAGGATTCCTTTTAGTTTTGTTACCTCAGGTGTCCCACCAAAAGAGGGATTCCAAAGCAGAGCTCTGGGGAGGGATGAATGGACAACCCGAACAATCCAATTGGGGTGAGGTCGAGAACCGAGCAGGTTGATCCTCATTTGGGGTTTATGGAGATCCCCATAGAGCAACGTTTTTCTTCTGGAGGGCCAGCATAGGGCTGCATTTTGGTTCCAGAATTCCAAGTCTTGAGGACATGTTTGCCAGGAGTGTGAGGAAGGAAGTCTGAAACCACAAGGTAGCACGAGGTTTGGGCCCACTGTGTAGAGGCTGAATCGAGATCTCCTGCATCTGAGGTCAGGGCGAGTATCAGATGTTGCCTCAAGCTGGAGTTTGTGTCCATGAAGGCCCATTCCTGAAGGGGATGGGGGCGTCATGAGGCCAGGGAGGTTTCCCTACGCTGGGAGTTGTGAGCTGCTCCAAACTTAAATGTTTCCTTCTTCAGGACAGTCGAGTACTATTGGATGGTTCCAGGATGCCCCATACAGAAAGACTCGAGAGCAGGGGCCTAAGCATGGATGCCGAGAAACGCCAACTCACCTTCCCATTGCCTGGTCGAGACAAGGCACGCTCAATCTGCGGGCTCTTGGGTGAGCTACCCAGAAGGCTGAGTTTAAATGGACTTTCCTGAGGATGAGTCATAATGTGGGTTGGTGGCCATGGAGACCTTGGAATGTGGCGGTAGCTAAGGGACTCTGCAGGCTTCTCCAACCCAAAGGGTTTGACACAACTCCAACAAGGAAGCTTTCCATGTGGAGATGAGAGGTGTTCTGTCTGGTGCCTCAGGATAGCCCCATATGCTGGTCTTCGAACACAGGCCTCGCAGGAGTGATACCTGGACACCAAAGCAAGAATTCATAATAGGGCCTAAGGGCCTGTCTGGTTCAATCTTCTGTCTCTGCGGATATCAGTCTGTGTGTCTGCATGGAGGTAGTAGTTGCTCAGCTGGTGTCATAATGCCCCTGTTTGTCCAGTGCGGCTTGCGGTAGTGGGATGTCCTTGGGGACCTTGAGGTTTCTATTATTTTGTAGAGTTGTGGCCAATGGAACGGGCAGTTTCTTAGGAGAGAGCAGGCACAGTTCTGTGGTGAGGCTCCAGAGACCCCAGCCTGGAGGTGGTGTGGGACACGGCTGTGCAGACAGACATCCAAAAACCCAAACTCAGCTCAGGTTTGGGGCCGAGGTTATGGCAGGCCTGATCTACAGTCCGTGAGGGGAGCTCCTCTGGATATGAAAGAAGGGTGAGAGGGAGGCAGTCGCTCCGTCTTTTCTTTTGTCTCTGGATATTGTGTCCACAATGGCCGTTTAATGTAGGAGTTGCCTCATGGGTCGTAGAAGTCTCCCTCTCTGGTAGTTTGTCCAGCCCCCAAGAGTTTGGGGTCATTCTGTGGGAAGGGAAGAGTCCTGTTTTCTGCTTCATGTGTCCCCCCAGTAGAGGGATTCTGGAGCATAGCAGTGGGTACTGACAACTGGAATACTCGCTCTCTGGTTAAGAATGGGGGCCTATGGATATGACAAGCCCCATAGGCAGGATCTTGGTCCAGCCACTGAGAGGCGTTACTTTAATACGGGACTCACGCTACAGGTCACAATGCATGTCTGTGCCCTAGGCGGCCCTCAAGCACTGGCGTGGCCTTTCCGACAATGCAGGTTTTCCCACACTGAACGTTGGACAACATGCCAACCACAAGGTTTCTGGCCATGGGGAAGGAGGAATTCTAATTTCTGCATCACGTTCACCCCTGGGCAGTGGTTGGAGATAAGGTCTAGGTTCTGAAGCCTGAAAACCGAGGTTGGGAAGAGATGACGAACTACAGCCATAGCGGGTCCCTTGTGTCCAGGTTGGAGCCAGCTGTCTAGGTGTCGTTTGGGATGTCTTGTCTCAGGCTGTGCCAGACAGGGCATTCATATTCAGGGTAGGCTGTATAATTGCTTTACAGTCGAGTGGCATGCATTAGATAATCATTTGGGGTTTCTTATTAGCAGCTTAGGGCAAAGTTTTTCTTCTGGAGGGCAGGCAGAGTGCTGCATTGTGGCTTCGGAATTCCCAAACTGGAGGGCTTGTGGGCCAGGAGAGTGAGGACGGAAGTCTGAGAACACAAGCTAGGCTTAGGTTTCGGGGAATGGACATGGCAGGCACACTCTGCAGAGCTGAATTGAGATCTCATGAGTCTGAAGTCAGGTCGAGGATCAGACTTTGGCTCAGGTTGGAGTTTCTGTCCATGTTGGCCCCTTCATGAAGGGGGGGGGCATTATGAGGCCATGGGGGTTTTCCCACTATTAGAGTTGTGAGATGCTCCAAACCGCAAGGATTCCTTCTGTGGGACAATTAAGATTTGTTGGATGGCTCCAGGACGTCGCATAAGGTATTTTTCCAGATCAGGGTTCTAAATATGGATGCCTTGGCAGACAGCCTCAATTCCAATTTTCTCCTAGCAACAAGAAACGTTTGATCTGCTGGCTTGGGGTAGCATCAGAGGGGGCTGAGTTGGAATGGACTTTCCTGAGGATGGTCTTAAATGAGTTGAAATGGACTTTCCTGAGGATGGTCTTAATGTTGGTTTGAGTCCATTGAGACCTTGGTATGGGGCAGTGGCACCAGGGCCCTGAAGGATTCTCCTAACCAGAGGTGATAACAAAGCTCCAATGAGCAAGTTTTCCATGGGGAGACGAGATTTGTTCTTATTGGTGCCTCAGGAAACCACCATTTGCTGGTATTGGAAATGAGGCCTCTGAGGAGAGATGCCTGGAAACCAAAGCAATGGATCTGATTAGGTCCTAGGGGCCTGTCCGGTTCAATATTCTTCTCTGGGGACATCTTTTGTCTGAGTGGAGGTAGTTGCTCAGCTGGTTTGAGATCACACCTGTTTGTCCTGGGTGGCCTACACTATTGGGATGGCCTCGGTAACTTTGGAGGTTTTCCTAATTTGAAAGGTTGTGGCCAATGGAATGGGAAGAATTCTCTTGAAAGGGAAGCACAGTCCTGAGGTGTGGCTCCAGGGACCCAAGTGTGGAGCGTGTGTGGTCCAGGGCTATTTGGACAAAAGTCTGAAAACACAATCTCCACTTAGGTTTTGGTCTGTAGGTATGGCCGGCCCGATATATAGACCGTGAGGAGAACTCTTTGGGATATGAACAAAGGGCGAAAGTGAGGTGCTTGCTCATGCTTATTTTTTTCTGGATATGTGTCACCGATTGCCATGGAATGTCCGGGTGTCCTCATGGGCCATCGATGAGGCTCCCTTTCTGGGGATTTGACCCAATCCCAAGAGTTTGGGGTCATTCTGTGGGAACGGAGGAGGCCTTTCTGTTTTTTTTTTACCTCAGGTGGACCACCAAAAGAGGGATTCCACAGCAGAGTCCTGGGGAGGGGCGACTTGACAACCAGAACTCTGGTTAACATTGGGACCTAAGAACATGGCAAGCCCCATATGTGGGCTCTTGGTCCAGACACTGAGAGGCCTCCTTGAGCATAGGGATCACATTGAGTTTCACAATGTGTTTTTGTGCCCAAGGAGCCCCTCAAGTCAGGGCGTGGCCTAATGTACAATGCTGGTTTCTCCTACACTGAACGTTGCACAATATGGCAACCACAAGTTTTCTGGCCATGGGGAAGAAGGAGTTCTAATTTCTGCAACACTTTCACTCCTGGACTGTGAGTGGATTTAAGGTCTAGGTTTGAAGCCTGAAAACTGAGGTTGGGAAGAGATGAAGACCTAAGGCCATAGTGTGACTGATGTGCTCAGTGTTCGGCCAGCTGTTGAGTGTGGGTTGGGAGGTGCAGTCTCAGGCTGTGGCAGACAGGGAATTAGTGCCCAGGCTAGACTGTATCATTGGGGTGCAGTCGAGTTTCGTGCAGGTTGGTACTCATTTGTGGTTGCTGGGTAGCCCCAGAGGGCAACATTTTTCTTCTGGAAGGAAGACACAGTGCCACATAGTGGCTCCAGAATTCCCAAACTGGAAGGCTTGTGGGCCTGGAGTGTGAGGAAAAAATTCTGAGAACACAAGCCAGACTTAGATTTCGGGGTGAGGGGACGGCAGGAACCCTCTGCAGAGATGATTCGAGATCCCGTGTACCTGAAGAAAGAGCTAGGATCAGACGTTGGCTCAGGTTGGAGTTTCTGTCCATGATGGCCCCTTCATGAAGGGGAGGGTGTCACGAGGCCATGGAGGCTTAGTTTTTGGGGTGAGGGCACAGAAGGCACACTCTGCAGACCTGAATCAAGATCTCATGCACCTGAAGCCAGGGCGAATATCAGACGTTTGCTCAGGTTGGAGTTTTTGTCCATGATGGCCCCTTTATAAAGTGGAGCGTCTCAAGAGGCCATGAAGATTTTCCCACAATGGGAGTTGTGAGATGCACCAGTCTGCAAAGATTCCTTCTGTGGGACACTTGAGACCTGTTGGATGGCTCTAGGATGTCCCATATGGAACGACTCCAGAGTAGGGTTCTAAGGATGGATGCCTGGGCAGCCCGCCTCCCATTCTAGTTGTCTCCTAGCAACAAGGCAGGTTTGATCTGCAGGCCCTGGGGGAGAAACCAAGGGGGATGAGTTGACATGGACTCTACCGAGGATAGATCATAATGTGGGTTTAAGTCCATGGAGACCTTGGAATGGGGCGCTTGATCCGGGGCCCTGAAAGATTCTCCTAAACAGAGGTTTTTATAGAGCTCCAAAGAGTACATTTCCTATGTGGAGACGAGATTTTTCTATGAGTGCCTCAGTAATCCCCCATTTGCTGGTATTTGTAACCAGGCCTCTGAGGAGAGATGCCTGGAAACAAAAGCAATGGATCTGATTAGGGCCTAAGTGCCTGTCCAGTTCCATCTTATTCTATGGGGATATCTGTCTCTGGGTCTGAGTGGAGGTAGTTTCCTAACTTGTGAAAGATCATCCCTGTTTGTCCTGGGCAGCCCACACTATTGGGATGGCCTCGGGGAGTTTGGAGGTTTCTCCTAATCTATAGGGTTGTGGCCAATGGAAATGGCAGAATTCCCCTGGAGAGGGAAGCCACAGTCCTCAGGTGTGGCTCCAGGGGCCCCAGCTTGGATGGTGTGTGGGACAGGACTGTGGGGACAGAAGTCTGAAAACACAAACTCAGCGTAGGTTTGGGGATGTATGTATGAAGGCTCGATCTACAGACCGTGAGAATTTTGCGGGCTATGAACAAAGGGCGAGTATGTGGCGTTTGCTCAGGCTTTTGTCTCTGGATTTTGTGCCTACGGTGGCCGTGGAATGTCGGGGTGTCCTCAAGGGCCATGGACAAGTCTTTCTCTGGTGATTTGGCCTGATCCCAAGTGGTTGGGATCATTCTGTGGATGGGAAGAGTCCTTTCTGTATTTTTTTTTTTTTACCTCAGGTGTCCCACCAAAGAGGGATTCCAGAGCAGTGCCCTGAATAGGGGTGACTAGACATCTCTAACTCTGGTTGAGATTGGGGGACTAGGGGCTTGTCAAGCCCCATATGTGGGCTGTTGTTCCAGTCACTAAGAGGCTTTACATGAGGATAGGGCTCACGCTGAGGGTCACAATGTGTGTTTGTGCAAATTGTAGCCCTCAGGGATAGGTGGGGCCTCGTAGTCCATGCTGCGTTCTCCTACAATGAACGTTGGACCACATGCCAACCACAAGGTTTCTTGCCATGGCGAAGGAGAAGTTCTGATTCTTGTATCACGTTCACTCCTGAGCAGTGAGTGGAGATAAGGTCTAGGTTCTGAAGGTGAAAATTGAGGTTGGGTAGAGATGATGGCCGAAAGCCATTGTGGGTTTGATATGCTCAGTGTACGGCCAGCTGTCTGGGTTTTGGACTGGAGGTCTGCCTTCAGGCTGTGTCAGACAGGGCTTTAGTGCACAGGCTAGATTGTATAATTGGGGTAAGGTCGAGTGGCATGCAGGTTGTTACTCATTTGTCGTTTCTGGTTAGCCCTATAGGGCAACATATTTCTTCTGGAGGGCAGGCAGAGTGCTGCATTGTGTCTCCAGAATTGCCAAACTGGAGGGGTGTGGCCAGGATTGTGAAGACGGAAGTCTGAGAACACAAGTTAGGTTTAGGTTTCGGGGCGAGGGCACAGCAGGCACAGTCTCAAGTGCTGAATCGAGATCACGTGCTTCTGAATTCAGGGCGCAGATCAGACTTTGGTTTAGGATGGAGTTTCTGTCCGTGATGGCCCATTTATGATGGTGTGGGGCATCATGAGGAAATGGAGGTTCTCTCACAGTGGGATTGTGTAGTGCTTCAAACCACAAGGATTCATTCTGCGAGACAGTCAAGACAGGTTGTTTGGATTCAAGACGTCCCATACAGAAATTCTCCAGAGCAGGGTTCTAAGGATGGATGCCTGGGCAGCCCACCTCGCATTCCAACTGTCTCCTAGTGACAAGGCAGGTTTGATCTGCTGGCTCTGGGTGAGCAGCCGAGGGTGCTGATTTGAAATGGACTTTCCTGAGGATGGATCATAATGTAAGTTTGTGTCCTTGGAGACCTTGGAATTGGGCCATGGTGCCAGCGCCCTGAAGGATCCTCCTAACCTGAGGTATTGACACAGCTCCAAAGAGCAAGTTTCTCATGTGGAGATGAGATCTGTTCTGATTGTTTCCTTAGGAAACCCCCATATTCTGATATTGGAAACCAGGCCTCTGAGGAGAGTTACAAAGAAACCAAAGCAATGGATCAGAAGTTGGCTCAGGTTGGAGTTTCTGTCCATGATGGCCCCTTTATAAAGGGGAGCATCTCATGAGGCCATGTAGGTTTTCCCACGATAGGAGTTGTGAGATGCTCCAATCTGCAAGGATTCCTTCTGCGGGACAGTCAAGACCTGTTGGAAGGCTCCCAGGACATCCCATATGGAATGGCGCCAGAGCAGGATTCCAACGATGGATGCCTAGAGAGTCTGCTTTGCATTCCAGTTGTCTCCTAGCGACAAGGAAGGTTTGATATTCTGGCTCTGGGGGAGTAATCAACGGGGCTGAGTTGAAATGTACTCTCCTGCCGAATGGTCATAATGCGGTTTTGTGTCCATGGAGACCTTGGAATAGGGCGGTGGCTCCGGTTACCTGAAGGTTTCTCCTAACTGGAGGTTTTTACAGAGCTCCAAAGGATAAGTTTCCCATGTGGAGACAAGATTTGTTTTGATTGGTATCTCTGGAATCCCCCATATGCTGGTATTGGAAAACAGGCCTCTGAGGAGAGATGCTTAGAAACAAAAGCAATGGAACCAATTACGTTCGAGGGGCCTGTCCAGTTTAATACCTTTCTCTTGGGATATCTGTCTACGGGTGAGTTGAGGTCGTTGCTCAGCTTGTGACAGATCACCCCTCTTTGTACTGGGCGGCCTACACTATTGGAATGTCCTCTGGGACTTTGGAGGTTTCTCCTAATCTGTAGGGTTGTGGCCAATGGAATGGGAAGAATTTCCTTGGAGAGGGCAGGCACAGTCCTGAGGTGTGACTCCAGGGGCCTCAGCCTGGAGGGTGTGTGGGACAGGGATGTCAGGATAGAAGTCGGAAAAACACAAACTCGGCTTAGGTTTGGGGACGTAGGATGGCAGGCCCGATCTACAGACTATGAGGAGAAATTTTTGGGCTATGACCTAAGTGTGAGGCTTATGTCTCTGGATTTTGTGTCAATAGTGGCCGTGGAATGTCGGGCTGGCCTCATGGGCCATGGAGGAGTCTTTCTCTCTGGGGATGGCCTGATCCCAAGTGATTGGGGTCATTCTGTGGGTGGGAGGAATCCTTTCTGTGTTTACTTACCTCAAATGTCCCACCAAAGAGGGATTCCAGAGCAGAGCCCTGAGTAGGGGTGACTAGATGTCTCCACCTCTGCTTAAGATTGGGTGACTTGAGGCATGGGAGACCCCATATGGGGGTTAAGGTCCAGCCAATGAGAGGCTTTACTTGAGGACAGGGTTCAAACTGAGTGTCCCAATGTGTGTTTGTGCCCAACGCAGCTCTTAAACATGGGCAGGGCCTCAGGGATCCTACACTACCGTCAGGGGCCCTACTACTACTCCTGTAGGCCCTACAGGGGTCCTACACTGAACTTTGGATAAGATGCCAACCACAAGATTCTGGCAAGAGGGAAGGAGGAGTTATGATTTCTGCATCACGTTCACCCATGGGAAATGAGTAGAGATAAGGTCTATGTTTCTGTTGCCTGAAAACCAAGTTGGTAAGAGATGGCAACCTAAGGCCATGGCAGTTCAGATGTTCTCAGTGTACGGCAAGCTGTCTGGGTGTCGGTTGGGAATTCGTCCATTTCCCATGAAGTCACCCGGAAATTTCACGACCATGAGTGACACGATAACCAGAGATAAAAACTTGAGCAAGAGCCTCACACTCGCCCTATTTTCATATCCCGAAGAGTTCTCCTCATGGTCTGTAGATCAGTCCTGCCATACCTATGACCAGAAACATAAGCCGAGTTTGTGTTTTCAGACAACTGTCCAAACAGCCCTGGCCTACACACCCAACAGTCTCAGGCCCCTGGAGCCAAACCTGACGACTGTGCTTGCCCTCTCCAAGGGAATTGTGTGTGCCCATTCCAATGGCCACAACCCAACTAAGAGGATAAACCTCCAAAGTCCCTGAGGCATTCCCAATATTTGTGGCTTCCCAGGACAAACATGGGCAATCTGGGCCCATCTGAGCTCCTACCGGCACTCAGACCCGTAGACTGATGTCCCCAGAGGTAAAAAGGAACGAACAGGCCCCTAGGCATATATCCGATCCATTGCTTTGGTTTCCAGGCATCTCTCCTCAGAGGCCTGGATTTCATTGACAGCATATGGCTGTTTCTTGACTCACCCATCAGAACAAATCTCATCTACACATGGGAAACTTGCACGATGGAGCTGTGTGAAAGCCTTTCTTTAGGAGAACACTTCAGGGCCCCAGTGCCACCGCTTCATTCCAAGGTCTCCATAGACATATTATCATATTAGGACGCATCCACGGGAGAGTCCATTTCAACTCAGCCTCCTCGGTTGCTCCCCCAGATCCAGCAGATCTAACCTGTCTTGTTGCTTGCAGACAATTGGAATGCGAGATAGGCTACCCAGCCATCCATCCTTAGAACCCTGCTCGGAATCGTTGTCCTGGAGCCAACCAACAGGTCTCAATTGTCCTGCAGAAGAATCTTTGCAGTTGGGAGCTTCTCACAACTCCCATCGTGGGAAAACCCGCATGGCCTCGTGATCCACGCCCCTCTTCAAGAAGGGGCCATCAGGGACAGAATGTCCAACCTGAGCGATCATCTGATCCTCACCCTGACTTCAGATGCACGAGATCTAGATTCAGGTCTCACCCAGAAATCTAGGCCTAGCTTGGGTTCTCAGACTTCCGTCCTCAGACTACTGGCCCACAAGCCCTCCAGTTTGGCAATCCAGAACTACAATGCAGCACTCTGCCTGCCCTCCAGAAGAAAAACATTGCCGTCTGGGGCTACCCAGAAACCCCAAATGAGATTCAACCTGCACGCCATTCGGCTGTACCCCAAATATATAGGCTGACCTGGGCACTAATGCCCTTTCTGAGACAGCCTGAGTCTGGACCTCCTGGCCCCACCCAGACAGCTGGCCGCACACTGAGCTCATATGACCTGCCATGGCCTTAGGTCTTCATCTCTTCTCAATCTCGGGTTTCAGGCTTCAGAACCTAGACATTATCTCCAATCACGGCCCGGGTTTGAAAATGATGCAGAAATCAGAACGCTTTCCCCATGGCAAGAAACCTTGTGGTTGGCATGTTGTCCAAGGTTCAGTGTACTTGAAACCAGTGCGGCCCATGAGGCCCCGCCCATGCTTGCGGGCCACATTGGTCAGAAACACACATTGTGACCCTCAGCCTGAGCCCAGTCCTCAGGTAAGGCCTCTCAGTGGCTGGATGGAGAGACAGCATATTGGGCTTGCCATGCCCCTAGGCCCC
This sequence comes from Mustela putorius furo, assembly GCF_011764305.1. Classification (NCBI taxonomy): domain Eukaryota; kingdom Metazoa; phylum Chordata; class Mammalia; order Carnivora; family Mustelidae; genus Mustela; species Mustela putorius. Next base: position 95,831 of record NW_025422299.1, on the reverse strand, counting down.
ATTTTTTTAACCATAGTTCGGGTTGTCCCTTCACTCTTCCCCAGGGATCTGATTTGGAATTCCTCTTTTGGTCGGACACCTGAGGTAACAAACCTAAAAGGAGTCCTCCCATCCCACAGATTGACGAAATACAATTGGGATCGGGCCAAGTCCACAGAGAGCAAGATTCTTCCATGGCTCATGAGGCCTCCCCAACATTCCACGGCCATCGCTGATACAAAATCCAGAGAGAAAAGCCTGAGCACGCGCCTCAGACTCGCTCATTCTTCATATCCTGAAGAGTTCTTCAGATAAGAACCTACACGTCACTCGAAGGCACCCAAAATATATAGTCTAACCTGGGCACTAATGCACGGTCTGACAACCTGAGCCCGGACCTCGTGACCAACACCCAGACAGCTGACCGCACACTGAGCACATCAGACCCGCCATGGCCTTAGTTCATCATCTCTTCCGTACCTTAGTTTTCAGGCTTCAGAACCTAGACCTTATGTCCAATCACTGCCCAGGGTTGACTGTGATGCAGAAATCAGAACTGTTCCTTACCCATGGCAAAAACCTCGTGGTTGGTTTGTTGTCCAACGTTCAGTGTAGGAGAAACCAGCATTCACCATGAGGCATCGCCCATTCTTGAGTGCGACGAGGGCATAAACACGCATTGTGACCCTCAGTGTGAGTCCTGTCCTCTAGTACGTCCTCTCAGTGGCTGGACCATTAGATGTCATAATGGGCTTTACATGTCCCTAGGCCCCAATTTTTAAACCAGATTTCTGGTTGTCCAGTCGCCCCTCCCCTAGGGCTCTACTCTGGAATCCCCCAATTGGTGGGACACCTGAGGTTGAAAAACAAAACAAAACAAATCAACAACAACAGAACAACGGACTTCTTCCATCCCACAGAATGACCCCAAACTCTTTGGACGGGGCCAAACCCCCAGAGAGTAAGACTCGTCCATTTCCCATGAAGGCACCCGGAAATTTCACGACCATGGGTGACATGATATTCACAGACAAAGACTTGAGCAAGAGCCTCACACTCGCCCTTTTTTCATATCCCGAAGTGTTCTCCCCATGGTCTGTAGATCAGTCCTTCCATACCTATGACCCGAAACATAAGCCGAGTTTGTGTTTTCAGACAACTGTCCAAACAGCCCTGGCCTACACACCCTACAGGCTCAGGCTCCTGGAGCCAAACCTGAGGACTTTGTCATGCCCTCTCCAAGGGAATTGTATGTGCCCATTCCAATGGCCACAACCCTACTAATAGGATAAACGTCCAAAATCCCTGAGGCCATCCCAATATTTGTGGCTTCCTAGGACAAACAGGGGCAATCTGGCCCCATCTGAGCACCTACCGGCACTCAGACCCATAGACTGATGTCCTCAGCATTAAATAGGCACAAACAGGCCCCTAGGTAACTATCGGATCCATTGCTTTGGTTTCCAGGCATCTCTCCTCAGAGGCCTGGATTTCATTGACAGCATATGGCTGTTTCTTGACTCACCCATCAGAACAAATCTCATCTACACATGGGAAACTTGCACGATGGAGCTGTGTGAAAGCCTCTCTTTAGGAGAACACTTCAGGGCCCCAGTGCCACCGCTTCATTCCAAGGTCTCCATAGACATATTATCATATTAGGACGCATCCACGGGAGAGTCCATTTCAACTCAGCCTCCTTGGTTGCTCCCCCAGATACAGCAGATCTAACCTGTCTTGTTGCTTGCAGACAATTGGAATGCGAAATAGGCTACGCAGCCATCCATCCTTAGAACCCTGCTCGGAATCGTTGTCCTGGAGCCAACCAACAGGTCTCAATTGTCCTGCAGAAGAATCTTTGCAGTTGGGAGCTTCTCACAACTCCCATCGCGGGAAAACCCGCATGGCCTCGTGATCCACGCCTCTCTTCAAGAAGGGGCCATCAGGGACAGAATGTCCAACCTGAGCGATCGTCTGATCCTCAACCTGACTTCAGATGCACGAGATCTAGATTCAGGTCTCACCCAGAAACCTAGGCCTAGCTTGGGTTCTCAGACTTCCGTCCTCAGACTACTGGCCCACAAGCCCTCCAGTTTGGCAATCCAGAACTACAATGCAGCACTCTGCCTGCCCTCCAGAAGAAAAAACATTGCCGTCTGGGGCTACCCAGAAACCCCAAATGAGATTCAACCTGCACGCCATTCGGCTGTACCCCAAATATATAGGCTGACCTGGGCACTAATGCCCTTTTTCTGAGACAGCCTGAGTCTGGACCTCCTGGCCCCACCCAGACAGCTGGCCGCACACTGAGCTCATATGACCTGCCATGGCCTTAGGTCTTCATCTCTTCTCAATCTCGGGTTTCAGGCTTCAGAACCTAGACATTATCTCCAAACACGGCCCGGGTTTGAAAATGATGCAGAAATCAGAACGCTTTCCCCATGGCAAGAAACCTTGTGGTTGGCATTTTGTCCAAGGTTCAGTGTACTTGAAACCAGTGCGGCCCATGAGGCCCCCGCCCATGCTTGCGGGCCACATTGGTCACAAACACACATTGTGACCCTCAGCCTGAGCCCATTCCTCAGGTAAGGCCTCTCAGTGGCTGGATGGAGAGACAGCATATTGGGCTTGCCATGCCCCTAGGCCCCATTTTTTAACCATAGTTCGGGTTGTCCCTTCACTCTTCCCCAGGGATCTGATTTGGAATTCCTCTTTTGGTCGGACACCTGAGGTAACAAACCTAAAAGGAGTCCTCCCATCCCACAGATTGACGAAATACAATTGGGATCGGGCCAAGTCCACAGAGAGCAAGATTCTTCCATGGCTCATGAGGCCTCCCCAACATTCCACGGCCATCGCTGATACAAAATCCAGAGAGAAAAGCCTGAGCACGCGCCTCAGACTCGCTCATTCTTCATATCCTGAAGAGTTCTTCAGATAAGAACCTACACGTCACTCGAAGGCACCCAAAATATATAGTCTAACCTGGGCACTAATGCACTGTCTGACAACCTGAGCCCGGACCTCGTGACCAACACCCAGACAGCTGACCGCACACTGAGCACATCAGACCCGCCATGGCCTTAGTTCATCATCTCTTCCGTACCTTAGTTTTCAGGCTTCAGAACCTAGACCTTATGTCCAATCACTGCCCAGGGTTGACTGTGATGCAGAAATCAGAACTGTTCCTTACCCATGGCAAAAACCTCGTGGTTGGTTTGTTGTCCAACGTTCAGTGTAGGAGAAACCAGCATTCACCATGAGGCATCGCCCATTCTTGAGTGCGACGAGGGCATAAACACGCATTGTGACCCTCAGTGTGAGTCCTGTCCTCTAGTACGTCCTCTCAGTGGCTGGACCATTAGATGTCATAATGGGCTTTACATGTCCCTAGGCCCCAATTTTTAACCAGATTTCTGGTTGTCCAGTCGCCCCTCCCCTAGGGCTCTACTCTGGAATCCCCCAATTGGTGGGACACCTGAGGTTGAAAAACAAAACAAAACAAATCAACAACAACAGAACAACGGACTTCTTCCATCCCACAGAATGACCCCAAACTCTTTGGACGGGGCCAAACCCCCAGAGAGTAAGACTCGTCCATTTCCCATGAAGGCACCCGGAAATTTCACGACCATGGGTGACATGATATTCACAGACAAAGACTTGAGCAAGAGCCTCACACTCACCCTTTTTTCATATCCCGAAGTGTTCTCCCCATGGTCTGTAGATCAGTCCTTCCATACCTATGACCCGAAACATAAGCCGAGTTTGTGTTTTCAGACAAATGTCCAAACAGCCCTGGCCTACACACCCTACAGGCTCAGGCTCCTGGAGCCAAACCTGAGGACTTTGTCATGCCCTCTCCAAGGGAATTGTATGTGCCCATTCCAATGGCCACAACCCTACTAATAGGATAAACGTCCAAAATCCCTGAGGCCATCCCAATATTTGTGGCTTCCTAGGACAAACAGGGGCAATCTGGCCCCATCTGAGCACCTACCGGCACTCAGACCCATAGACTGATGTCCTCAGCAGTAAATAGGCACAAACAGGCCCCTAGGCAACTATCGGATCCATTGCTTTGGTTTCCAGGCATCTCTCCTCAGAGGCCTGGATTTCATTGACAGCATAGCATATGGCTGTTTCTTGACTCACCCATCAGAACAAATCTCATCTACACATGGGAAACTTGCACGATGGAGCTGTGTGAAAGCCTCTCTTTAGGAGAAACACTTCAGGGCCCCAGTGCCACCGCTTCATTCCAAGGTCTCCATAGACATATTATCATATTAGGACGCATCCACGGGAGAGTCCATTTCAAGTCAGCCTCCTTGGTTGCTCCCCCAGATCCAGCAGATCTAACCTGTCTTGTTGCTTGCAGACAATTGGAATGCGAAATAGGCTACGCAGCCATCCATCCTTAGAACCCTGCTCGGAATCGTTGTCCTGGAGCCAACCAACAGGTCTCAATTGTCCTGCAGAAGAATCTTTGCAGTTGGGAGCTTCTCACAACTCCCATCGCGGGAAAACCCGCATGGCCTCGTGATCCACGCCTCTCTTCAAGAAGGGGCCATCAGGGACAGAATGTCCAACCTGAGCGATCGTCTGATCCTCAACCTGACTTCAGATGCACGAGATCTAGATTCAGGTCTCACCCAGAAACCTAGGCCTAGCTTGGGTTCTCAGACTTCCGTCCTCAGACTACTGGCCCACAAGCCCTCCAGTTTGGCAATCCAGAACTACAATGCAGCACTCTGCCTGCCCTCCAGAAGAAAAACATTGCCGTCTGGGGCTACCCAGAAACCCCAAATGAGATTCAACCTGCACGCCATTCGGCTGTACCCCAAATATATAGGCTGACCTGGGCACTAATGCCCTTTCTGAGACAGCCTGAGTCTGGACCTCCTGGCCCCACCCAGACAGCTGGCCGCACACTGAGCTCATATGACCTGCCATGGCCTTAGGTCTTCATCTCTTCTCAATCTCGGGTTTCAGGCTTCAGAACCTAGACATTATCTCCAATCACGGCCCGGGTTTGAAAATGATGCAGAAATCAGAACGCTTTCCCCATGGCAAGAAACCTTGTGGTTGGCATGTTGTCCAAGGTTCAGTGTACTTGAAACCAGTGCGGCCCATGAGGCCCCGCCCATGCTTGCGGGCCACATTGGTCACAAACACACATTGTGACCCTCAGCCTGAGCCCATTCTTCAGGTAAGGCCTCTCAGTTGCTGGATGGAGAGACAGCATATTGGGCTTGCCATGCCCCTAGGCCCCATTTTTTAACCATAGTTCGGGTTGTCCCTTCACTCTTCCCCAGGGATCTGATTTGGAATTCCTCTTTTGGTCGGACACCTGAGGTAACAAACCTAAAAGGAGTCCTCCCATCCCACAGATTGACGAAATACAATTGGGATCGGGCCAAGTCCACAGAGAGCAAGATTCTTCCATGGCTCATGAGGCCTCCCCAACATTCCACAGCCATCGCTGATACAAAATCCAGAGAGAAAAGCCTGAGCACGCGCCTCAGACTCGCTCATTCTTCATATCCTGAAGAGTTCTTCAGTTAAGAACCTACACGTCACTCGAAGGCACCCAAAATATATAGTCTAACCTGGGCACTAATGCACTGTCTGACAACCTGAGCCCGGACCTCGTGACCAACAACCAGACAGCTGACCGCACACTGAGCACATCAGACCCGCCATGGCCTTAGTTCATCATCTCTTCCGTACCTTAGTTTTCAGGCTTCAGAACCTAGACCTTATGTCCAATCACTGCCCAGGGTTGACTGTGATGCAGAAATCAGAACTGTTCCTTACCCATGGCAAAAAACCTCGTGGTTGGTTTGTTGTCCAACGTTCAGTGTAGGAGAAACCAGCATTCACCATGAGGCATCGCCCATTCTTGAGTGCGACGAGGGCATAAACACGCATTGTGACACTCAGTGTGAGTCCTGTCCTCTAGTACGTCCTCTAAGTGGCTGGACCATTAGATGTCATAATGGGCTTGACATGTCCCTAGGCCCCAATTTTTTAACCAGATTTCTGGTTGTCCAGTCGCCCCTCCCCTAGGGCTCTACTCTGGAATCCCCCAATTGGTGGGGACACCCTGAGGTTGAAAAACAAAACAAAACAAATCAACAACAACAGAACAACGGACTTCTTCCATCCCACAGAATGACCCCAAACTCTTTTGGACGGGGCCAAACCCCCAGAGAGTAAGACTCGTCCATTTCCCATGAAGGCACCCGGAAATTTCACGACCATGGGTGACATGATATTCACAGACAAAGACTTGAGCAAGAGCCTCACACTCGCCCTTTTTTCATATCCCGAAGTGTTCTCCCCATGGTCTGTAGATCAGTCCTTCCATACCTATGACCCGAAACATAAGCCGAGTTTGTGTTTTCAGACAACTGTCCAAACAGCCCTGGCCTACACACCCTACAGGCTCAGGCTCCTGGAGCCAAACCTGAGGACTCTGTCATGCCCTCTCCAAGGGAATTGTATGTGCCCATTCCAATGGCCACAACCCTACTAATAGGATAAACGTCCAAAATCCCTGAGGCCATCCCAATATTTGTGGCTTCCTAGGACAAACAGGGGCAATCTGGCCCCATCTGAGCACCTACCGGCACTCAGACCCATAGACTGATGTCCTCAGCAGTAAATAGGCACAAACAGGCCCCTAGGCAACTATCGGATCCATTGCTTTGGTTTCCAGGCATCTCTCCTCGGAGCCCTGGATTTCATTGACAGCATATGGCTGTTTCTTGACTCACCCATCAGAACAAATCTCATCTACACATGGGAAACTTGCACGATGGAGCTGTGTGAAAGCCTCTCTTTAGGAGAACACTTCAGGGCCCCAGTGCCACCGCTTCATTCCAAGGTCTCCATAGACATATTATCATATTAGGACGCATCCACGGGAGAGTCCATTTCAACTCAGCCTCCTTGGTTGCTCCCCCAGATCCAGCAGATCTAACCTGTCTTGTTGCTTGCAGACAATTGGAATGCGAGATAGGCTACCCAGCCATCCATCCTTAGAACCCTGCTCGGAATCGTTGTCCTGGAGCCAACCAACAGGTCTCAATTGTCCTGCAGAAGAATCTTTGCAGTTGGGAGCTTCTCACAACTCCCATCGTGGGAAAACCCGCATGGCCTCGTGATCCACGCCCCCCTTCAAGAAGGGGCCATCAGGGACAGAATGTCCAACCTGAGCTATCCTCTGATCCTCACCCTGACTTCAGAAGCACGAGATCTAGATTCAGGTCTCACCCAGAAATCTAGGCCTAGCTTGGGTTCTCAGACTTCCGTCCTCAGACTACTGGCCCACAAGCCCTCCAGTTTGGCAATCCAGAACTACAATGCAGCACTCTGCCTGCCCTCCAGAAGAAAAAACATTGCCGTCTGGGGCTACCCAGAAACCCCAAATGAGATTCAACCTGCACGCCATTCGGCTGTACCCCAAATATATAGGCTGACCTGGGCACTAATGCCCTTTCTGAGACAGCCTGAGTCTGGACCTCCTGGCCCCACCCAGACAGCTGGCCGCACACTGAGCTCATATGACCTGCCATGGCCTTAGGTCTTCATCTCTTCTCAATCTCGGGTTTCAGGCTTCAGAACCTAGACATTATCTCCAAACACGGCCCGGGTTAAAAAATGATGCAGAAAATCAGAACGCTTTCCCCATGGCAAGAAACCTTGTGGTTGGCATTTTGTCCAAGGTTCAGTGTACTTGAAACCAGTGCGGCCCATGAGGCCCCGCCCATGCTTGCGGGCCACATTGGTCACAAACACACATTGTGACCCTCAGCCTGAGCCCAGTCCTCAGGTAAGGCCTCTCAGTGGCGGGATGGAGAGACAGCATATTGGGCTTGCCATGCCCCTAGGCCCCATTTTTTAACCATAGTTCGGGTTGTCCCTTCACTCTTCCCCAGGGATCTGATTTGGAATTCCTCTTTTGGTCGGACACCTGAGGTAACAAACCTAAAAGGAGTCCTCCCATCCCACAGATTGACGAAATACAATTGGGATCGGGCCAAGTCCACAGAGAGCAAGATTCTTCCATGGCTCATGAGGCCTCCCCAACATTCCACAGCCATCGCTGATACAAAATCCAGAGAGAAAAGCCTGAGCACGCGCCTCAGACTCGCTCATTCTTCATATCCTGAAGAGTTCTTCAGATAAGAACCTACACGTCACTCGAAGGCACCCAAAATATATAGTCTAACCTGGGCACTAATGCACTGTCTGACAACCTGAGCCCGGACCTCGTGACCAACACCCAGACAGCTGACCGCACACTGAGCACATCAGACCCGCCATGGCCTTAGTTCATCATCTCTTCCGTACCTTAGTTTTCAGGCTTCAGAACCTAGACCTTATGTCCAATCACTGCCCAGGGTTGACTGTGATGCAGAAATCAGAACTGTTCCTTACCCATGGCAAAAACCTCGTGGTTGGTTTGTTGTCCAACGTTCAGTGTAGGAGAAACCAGCATTCACCATGAGGCATCGCCCATTCTTGAGTGCGACGAGGGCATAAACACGCATTGTGACACTCAGTGTGAGTCCTGTCCTCTAGTACGTCCTCTAAGTGGCTGGACCATTAGATGTCATAATGGGCTTTACATGTCCCTAGGCCCCAATTTTTAACCAGATTTCTGGTTGTCCAGTCGCCCCTCCCCTAGGGCTCTACTCTGGAATCCCCCAATTGGTGGGACACCTGAGGTTGAAAAACAAAACAAAACAAATCAACAACAACAGAACAACGGACTTCTTCCATCCCACAGAATGACCCCAAACTCTTTGGACGGGGCCAAACCCCCAGAGAGTAAGACTCGTCCATTTCCCATGAAGGCACCCGGAAATTTCACGACCATGGGTGACATGATATTCACAGACAAAGACTTGAGCAAGAGCCTCACACTCGCCCTTTTTTCATATCCCGAAGTGTTCTCCCCATGGTCTGTAGATCAGTCCTTCCATACCTATGACCCGAAACATAAGCCGAGTTTGTGTTTTCAGACAACTGTCCAAACAGCCCTGGCCTACACACCCTACAGGCTCAGGCTCCTGGAGCCAAACCTGAGGACTTTGTCATGCCCTCTCCAAGGGAATTGTATGTGCCCATTCCAATGGCCACAACCCTACTAATAGGATAAAAACGTCCAAAATCCCTGAGGCCATCCCAATATTTGTGGCTTCCTAGGACAAACAGGGGCAATCTGGCCCCATCTGAGCACCTACCGGCACTCAGACCCATAGACTGATGTCCTCAGCAGTAAATAGGCACAAACAGGCCCCTAGGCAACTATCGGATCCATTGCTTTGGTTTCCAGGCATCTCTCCTCAGAGCCCTGGATTTCATTGACAGCATATGGCTGTTTCTTGACTCACCCATCAGAAGAACAAATCTCATCTACACATGGGAAACTTGCACGATGGAGCTGTGTGAAAGCCTCTCTTTAGGAGAACACTTCAGGGCCCCAGTGCCACCGCTTCATTCCAAGGTCTCCATAGACATATTATCATATTAGGACGCATCCACGGGAGAGTCCATTTCAACTCAGCCTCCTTGGTTGCTCCCCCAGATACAGCAGATCTAACCTGTCTTGTTGCTTGCAGACAATTGGAATGCGAGATGGGCTACGCAGCCATCCATCCTTAGAACCCTGCTCGGAATCGTTGTCCTGGAGCCAACCAACAGGTCTCAATTGTCCTGCAGAAGAATCTTTGCAGTTGGGAGCTTCTCACAACTCCCATCGCGGGAAAACCCGCATGGCCTCGTGATCCACGCCTCTCTTCAAGAAGGGGCCATCAGGGACAGAATGTCCAACCTGAGCGATCGTCTGATCCTCAACCTGACTTCAGATGCACGAGATCTAGATTCAGGTCTCACCCAGAAACCTAGGCCTAGCTTGGGTTCTCAGACTTCCGTCCTCAGACTACTGGCCCACAAGCCCTCCAGTTTGGCAATCCAGAACTACAATGCAGCACTCTGCCTGCCCTCCAGAAGAAAAACATTGCCGTCTGGGGCTACCCAGAAACCCCAAATGAGATTCAACCTGCACGCCATTCGGCTGTACCCCAAATATATAGGCTGACCTGGGCACTAATGCCCTTTCTGAGACAGCCTGAGTCTGGACCTCCTGGCCCCACCCAGACAGCTGGCCGCACACTGAGCTCATATGACCTGCCATGGCCTTAGGTCTTCATCTCTTCTCAATCTCGGGTTTCAGGCTTCAGAACCTAGACATTATCTCCAAACACGGCCCGGGTTAAAAAATGATGCAGAAATCAGAACGCTTTCCCCATGGCAAGAAACCTTGTGGTTGGCATTTTGTCCAAGGTTCAGTGTACTTGAAACCAGTGCGGCCCATGAGGCCCCGCCCATGCTTGCGGGCCACATTGGTCACAAACACACATTGTGACCCTCAGCCTGAGCCCAGTCCTCAGGTAAGGCCTCTCAGTGGCGGGATGGAGAGACAGCATATTGGGCTTGCCATGCCCCTAGGCCCCATTTTTTAACCATAGTTCGGGTTGTCCCTTCACTCTTCCCCAGGGATCTGATTTGGAATTCCTCTTTTGGTCGGACACCTGAGGTAACAAACCTAAAAGGAGTCCTCCCATCCCACAGATTGACGAAATACAATTGGGATCGGGCCAAGTCCACAGAGAGCAAGATTCTTCCATGGCTCATGAGGCCTCCCCAACATTCCACGGCCATCGCTGATACAAAATCCAGAGAGAAAAGCCTGAGCACGCGCCTCAGACTCGCTCATTCTTCATATCCTGAAGAGTTTCTTCAGATAAGAACCTACACGTCACTCGAAGGCACCCAAAATATATAGTCTAACCTGGGCACTAATGCACTGTCTGACAACCTGAGCCCGGACCTCGTGACCAACACCCAGACAGCTGACCGCACACTGAGCACATCAGACCCGCCATGGCCTTAGTTCATCATCTCTTCCGTACCTTAGTTTTCAGGCTTCAGAACCTAGACCTTATGTCCAATCACTGCCCAGGGTTGACTGTGATGCAGAAATCAGAACTGTTCCTTACCCATGGCAAAAAACCTCGTGGTTGGTTTGTTGTCCAACGTTCAGTGTAGGAGAAACCAGCATTCACCATGAGGCATCGCCCATTCTTGAGTGCGACGAGGGCATAAACACGCATTGTGACCCTCAGTGTGAGTCCTGTCCTCTAGTACGTCCTCTCAGTGGCTGGACCATTAGATGTCATAATGGGCTTTACATGTCCCTAGGCCCCAATTTTTAACCAGATTTCTGGTTGTCCAGTCGCCCCTCCCCTAGGGCTCTACTCTGGAATCCCCCAATTGGTGGGACACCTGAGGTTGAAAAAACAAAACAAAACAAATCAACAACAACAGAACAACGGACTTCTTCCATCCCACAGAATGACCCCAAACTCTTTGGACGGGGCCAAAACCCCCAGAGAGTAAGACTCGTCCATTTCCCATGAAGGCACCCGGAAATTTCACGACCATGGGTGACATGATATTCACAGACAAAGACTTGAGCAAGAGCCTCACACTCGCCCTTTTTTCATATCCCGAAGTGTTCTCCCCATGGTCTGTAGATCAGTCCTTCCATACCTATGACCCGAAACATAAGCCGAGTTTGTGTTTTCAGACAACTGTCCAAACAGCCCTGGCCTACACACCCTACAGGCTCAGGCTCCTGGAGCCAAACCTGAGGACTTTGTCATGCCCTCTCCAAGGGAATTGTATGTGCCCATTCCAATGGCCACAACCCTACTAATAGGATAAAACGTCCAAAATCCCTGAGGCCATCCCAATATTTGTGGCTTCCTAGGACAAACAGGGGCAATCTGGCCCCATCTGAGCACCTACCGGCACTCAGACCCATAGACTGATGTCCTCAGCAGTAAATAGGCACAAACAGGCCCCTAGGCAACTATCGGATCCATTGCTTTGGTTTCCAGGCATCTCTCCTCAGAGGCCCTGGATTTCATTGACAGCATATGGCTGTTTTCTTGACTCACCCATCAGAACAAATCTCATCTACACATGGGAAACTTGCACGATGGAGCTGTGTGAAAGCCTCTCTTTAGGAGAACACTTCAGGGCCCCAGTGCCACCGCTTCATTCCAAGGTCTCCATAGACATATTATCATATTAGGACGCATCCACGGGAGAGTCCATTTCAACTCAGCCTCCTTGGTTGCTCCCCCAGATCCAGCAGATCTAACCTGTCTTGTTGCTTGCAGACAATTGGAATGCGAAATAGGCTACGCAGCCATCCATCCTTCCTTAGAACCCTGCTCGGAATCGTTGTCCTGGAGCCAACCAACAGGTCTCAATTGTCCTGCAGAAGAATCTTTGCAGTTGGGAGCTTCTCACAACTCCCATCGCGGGAAAACCCGCATGGCCTCGTGATCCACGCCTCTCTTCAAGAAGGGGCCATCAGGGACAGAATGTCCAACCTGAGCGATCGTCTGATCCTCAACCTGACTTCAGATGCACGAGATCTAGATTCAGGTCTCACCCAGAAACCTAGGCCTAGCTTGGGTTCTCAGACTTCCGTCCTCAGACTACTGGCCCACAAGCCCTCCAGTTTGGCAATCCAGAACTACAATGCAGCACTCTGCCTGCCCTCCAGAAGAAAAACATTGCCGTCTGGGGCTACCCAGAAAACCCCAAATGAGATTCAACCTGCACGCCATTCGGCTGTACCCCAAATATATAGGCTGACCTGGGCACTAATGCCCTTTCTGAGACAGCCTGAGTCTGGACCTCCTGGCCCCACCCAGACAGCTGGCCGCACACTGAGCTCATATGACCTGCCATGGCCTTAGGTCTTCATCTCTTCTCAATCTCGGGTTTCAGGCTTCAGAACCTAGACATTATCTCCAATCACGGCCCGGGTTTGAAAAATGATGCAGAAAAATCAGAACGCTTTCCCCATGGCAAGAAACCTTGTGGTTGGCATGTTGTCCAAGGTTCAGTGTACTTGAAACCAGTGCGGCCCATGAGGCCCCGCCCATGCTTGCGGGCCACATTGGTCACAAACACACATTGTGACCCTCAGCCTGAGCCCATTCTTCAGGTAAGGCCTCTCAGTTGCTGGATGGAGAGACAGCATATTGGGCTTGCCATGCCCCTAGGCCCCATTTTTTAACCATAGTTCGGGTTGTCCCTTCACTCTTCCCCAGGGATCTGATTTGGAATTCCTCTTTTGGTCGGACACCTGAGGTAACAAACCTAAAAGGAGTCCTCCCATCCCACAGATTGACGAAATACAATTGGGATCGGGCCAAGTCCACAGAGAGCAAGATTCTTCCATGGCTCATGAGGCCTCCCCAACATTCCACAGCCATCGCTGATACAAAATCCAGAGAGAAAAGCCTGAGCACGCGCCTCAGACTCGCTCATTCTTCATATCCTGAAGAGTTCTTCAGTTAAGAACCTACACGTCACTCGAAGGCACCCAAAATATATAGTCTAACCTGGGCACTAATGCACTGTCTGACAACCTGAGCCCGGACCTCGTGACCAACACCCAGACAGCTGACCGCAACACTGAGCACATCAGACCCGCCATGGCCTTAGTTCATCATCTCTTCCGTACCTTAGTTTTCAGGCTTCAGAACCTAGACCTTATGTCCAATCACTGCCCAGGGTTGACTGTGATGCAGAAATCAGAAACTGTTCCTTACCCATGGCAAAAACCTCTCGTGGTTGGTTTGTTGTCCAACGTTCAGTGTAGGAGAAACCAGCATTCACCATGAGGCATCGCCCATTCTTGAGTGCGACGAGGGCATAAACACGCATTGTGACACTCAGTGTGAGTCCTGTCCTCTAGTACGTCCTCTAAGTGGCTGGACCATTAGATGTCATAATGGGCTTGACATGTCCCTAGGCCCCAATTTTTAACCAGATTTCTGGTTGTCCAGTCGCCCCTCCCCTAGGGCTCTACTCTGGAATCCCCCAATTGGTGGGACACCTGAGGTTGAAAAACAAAACAAAACAAATCAACAACAACAGAACAACGGACTTCTTCCATCCCACAGAATGACCCCAAACTCTTTGGACGGGGCCAAACCCCCAGAGAGTAAGACTCGTCCATTTCCCATGAAGGCACCCGGAAATTTCACGACCATGGGTGACATGATATTCACAGACAAAGACTTGAGCAAGAGCCTCACACTCGCCCTTTTTTCATATCCCGAAGTGTTCTCCCCATGGTCTGTAGATCAGTCCTTCCATACCTATGACCCGAAACATAAGCCGAGTTTGTGTTTTCAGACAACTGTCCAAACAGCCCTGGCCTACACACCCTACAGGCTCAGGCTCCTGGAGCCGAACCTGAGGACTCTGTCATGCCCTCTCCAAGGAAATTGTATGTGCCCATTCCAATGGCCACAACCCTACTAATAGGATAAACGTCCAAAATCCCTGAGGCCATCCCAATATTTGTGGCTTCCTAGGACAAACAGGGGCAATCTGGCCCCATCTGAGCACCTACCGGCACTCAGACCCATAGACTGATGTCCTCAGCAGTAAATAGGCACAAACAGGCCCCTAGGCAACTATCGGATCCATTGCTTTGGTTTCCAGGCATCTCTCCTCGGAGCCCTGGATTTCATTAACAGCATATGGCTGTTTCTTGACTCACCCATCAGAACAAATCTCATCTACACATGGGAAACTTGCACGATGGAGCTGTGTGAAAGCCTCTCTTTAGGAGAACACTTCAGGGCCCCAGTGCCACCGCTTCATTCCAAGGTCTCCATAGACATATTATCATATTAGGACGCATCCACGGGAGAGTCCATTTCAACTCAGCCTCCTTGGTTGCTCCCCCAGATCCAGCAGATCTAACCTGTCTTGTTGCTTGCAGACAATTGGAATGCGAGATAGGCTACCCAGCCATCCATCCTTAGAACCCTGCTCGGAATCGTTGTCCTGGAGCCAACCAACAGGTCTCAATTGTCCTGCAGAAGAATCTTTGCAGTTGGGAGCTTCTCACAACTCCCCATCGTGGGAAAACCCGCATGGCCTCGTGATCCACGCCCCCCTTCAAGAAGGGGCCATCAGGGACAGAATGTCCAACCTGAGCTATCCTCTGATCCTCACCCTGACTTCAGAAGCACGAGATCTAGATTCAGGTCTCACCCAGAAATCTAGGCCTAGCTTGGGTTCTCAGACTTCCGTCCCTCAGACTACTGGCCCACAAGCCCTCCAGTTTGGCAATCCAGAACTACAATGCAGCACTCTGCCTGCCCTCCAGAAGAAAAACATTGCCGTCTGGGGCTACCCAGAAACCCCAAATGAGATTCAACCTGCACGCCATTCGGCTGTACCCCAAATATATAGGCTGACCTGGGCACTAATGCCCTTTCTGAGACAGCCTGAGTCTGGACCTCCTGGCCCCCACCAGACAGCTGGCCGCACACTGAGCTCATATGACCTGCCATGGCCTTAGGTCTTCATCTCTTCTCAAATCTCGGGTTTCAGGCTTCAGAACCTAGACATTATCTCCAAACACGGCCCCGGTTTAAAAAATGATGCAGAAATCAGAACGCTTTCCCCATGGCAAGAAACCTTGTGGTTGGCATTTTGTCCAAGGTTCAGTGTACTTGAAACCAGTGCGGCCCATGAGGCCCCCGCCCATGCTTGCGGGCCACATTGGTCACAAACACACATTGTGACCCTCAGCCTGAGCCCAGTCCTCAGGTAAGGCCTCTCAGTTGCGGGATGGAGAGACAGCATATTGGGCTTGCCATGCCCCTAGGCCCCATTTTTTAACCATAGTTCGGGTTGTCCCTTCACTCTTCCCCAGGGATCTGATTTGGAATTCCTCTTTTGGTCGGACACCTGAGGTAACAAACCTAAAAAGGAGTCCTCCCATCCCACAGATTGACGAAATACAATTGGGATCGGGCCAAGTCCACAGAGAGCAAGATTCTTCCATGGCTCATGAGGCCTCCCCAACATTCCACAGCCATCGCTGATACAAAATCCAGAGAGAAAAGCCTGAGCACGCGCCTCAGACTCGCTCATTCTTCATATCCTGAAGAGTTCTTCAGATA
Source organism: Mustela putorius furo (assembly GCF_011764305.1). NCBI lineage: Eukaryota > Metazoa > Chordata > Mammalia > Carnivora > Mustelidae > Mustela > Mustela putorius. The sequence goes on along the minus strand of NW_025422299.1, from coordinate 79,764 downwards.
AGAACCTACACGTCACTCGAAGGCACCCAAAATATATAGTCTAACCTGGGCACTAATGCACTGTCTGACAACCTGAGCCCGGACCTCGTGACCAACACCCAGACAGCTGACCGCACACTGAGCACATCAGACCCGCCATGGCCTTAGTTCATCATCTCTTCCGTACCTTAGTTTTCAGGCTTCAGAACCTAGACCTTATGTCCAATCACTGCCCAGGGTTGACTGTGATGCAGAAATCAGAACTGTTCCTTACCCATGGCAAAAACCTCGTGGTTGGTTTGTTGTCCAACGTTCAGTGTAGGAGAAACCAGCATTCACCATGAGGCATTCCCATTCTTGAGTGCGACGAGGGCATAAACACGCATTGTGACACTCAGTGTGAGTCCTGTCCTCTAGTACGTCCTCTAAGTGGCTGGACCATTAGATGTCATAATGGGCTTGACATGTCCCTAGGCCCCAATTTTTAACCAGATTTCTGGTTGTCCAGTCGCCCCTCCCCTAGGGCTCTACTCTGGAATCCCCCAATTGGTGGGACACCTGAGGTTGAAAAACAAAACAAAACAAATCAACAACAACAGAACAACGGACTTCTTCCATCCCACAGAATGACCCCAAACTCTTTGGACGGGGCCAAACCCCCAGAGAGTAAGACTCGTCCATTTCCCATGAAGGCACCCGGAAATTTCACGACCATGGGTGACATGATATTCACAGACAAAGACTTGAGCAAGAGCCTCACACTCGCCCTTTTTTCATATCCCGAAGTGTTCTCCCCATGGTCTGTAGATCAGTCCTTCCATACCTATGACCCGAAACATAAGCCGAGTTTGTGTTTTCAGACAACTGTCCAAAACAGCCCTGGCCTACACACCCTACAGGCTCAGGCTCCTGGAGCCAAACCTGAGGACTCTGTCATGCCCTCTCCAAGGAAATTGTATGTGCCCATTCCAATGGCCACAACCCTACTAATAGGATAAACGTCCAAAATCCCTGAGGCCATCCCAATATTTGTGGCTTCCTAGGACAAACAGGGGCAATCTGGCCCCATCTGAGCACCTACCGGCACTCAGACCCCTAGACTGATGTCCTCAGCAGTAAATAGGCACAAACAGGCCCCTAGGCAACTATCGGATCCATTGCTTTGGTTTCCAGGCATCTCTCCTCGGAGCCCTGGATTTCATTAACAGCATATGGCTGTTTCTTGACTCACCCATCAGAACAAATCTCATCTACACATGGGAAACTTGCACGATGGAGCTGTGTGAAAGCCTCTCTTTAGGAGAACACTTCAGGGCCCCAGTGCCACCGCTTCATTCCAAGGTCTCCATAGACATATTATCATATTAGGACGCATCCACGGGAGAGTCCATTTCAACTCAGCCTCCTTGGTTGCTCCCCCAGATCCAGCAGATCTAACCTGTCTTGTTGCTTGCAGACAATTGGAATGCGAGATAGGCTACCCAGCCATCCATCCTTAGAACCCTGCTCGGAATCGTTGTCCTGGAGCCAACCAACAGGTCTCAATTGTCCTGCAGAAGAATCTTTGCAGTTGGGAGCTTCTCACAACTCCCATCGTGGGAAAACCCGCATGGCCTCGTGATCCACGCCCCCCTTCAAGAAGGGGCCATCAGGGACAGAATGTCCAACCTGAGCTATCCTCTGATCCTCACCCTGACTTCAGAAGCACGAGATCTAGATTCAGGTCTCACCCAGAAATCTAGGCCTAGCTTGGGTTCTCAGACTTCCGTCCTCAGACTACTGGCCCACAAGCCCTCCAGTTTGGCAATCCAGAACTACAATGCAGCACTCTGCCTGCCCTCCAGAAGAAAAACATTGCCGTCTGGGGCTACCCAGAAAACCCCAAAAATGAGATTCAACCTGCACGCCATTCGGCTGTACCCCAAATATATAGGCTGACCTGGGCACTAATGCCCTTTCTGAGACAGCCTGAGTCTGGACCTCCTGGCCCCACCCAGACAGCTGGCCGCACACTGAGCTCATATGACCTGCCATGGCCTTAGGTCTTCATCTCTTCTCAATCTCGGGTTTCAGGCTTCAGAACCTAGACATTATCTCCAAACACGGCCCGGGTTAAAAAATGATGCAGAAATCAGAACGCTTTCCCCATGGCAAGAAACCTTGTGGTTGGCATTTTGTCCAAGGTTCAGTGTACTTGAAACCAGTGCGGCCCATGAGGCCCCGCCCATGCTTGCGGGCGACATTGGTCACAAACACACATTGTGACCCTCAGCCTGAGCCCAGTCCTCAGGTAAGGCCTCTCAGTTGCTGGATGGAGAGACAGCATATTGGGCTTGCCATGCCCCTAGGCCCCATTTTTTAACCATAGTTCAGGTTGTCCCTTCACTCTTCCCCAGGGATCTGATTTGGAATTCCTCTTTTGGTCGGACACCTGAGGTAACAAACCTAAAAGGAGTCCTCCCATCCCAAAGATTGACGAAATACAATTGGGATCGGGCCAAGTCCACAGAGAGCAAGATTCTTCCATGGCTCATGAGGCCACCCCAACATTCCACGGCCATCGCTGATACAAAATCCAGAGAGAAAAGCCTGAGCACGCGCCTCAGACTCGCTCATTCTTCATATCCTGAAGAGTTCTTCAGTTAAGAACCTACACGTCACTCGAAGGCACCCAAAATATATAGTCTAACCTGGGCACTAATGCACTGTCTGACAACCTGAGCCCGGACCTCGTGACCAACACCCAGACAGCTGACCGCACACTGAGCACATCAGACCCGCCATGGCCTTAGTTCATCATCTCTTCCGTACCTTAGTTTTCAGGCTTCAGAACCTAGACCTTATGTCCAATCACTGCCCAGGGTTGACTGTGATGCAGAAATCAGAAACTGTTCCTTACCCATGGCAAAAACCTCGTGGTTGGTTGTGTTGTCCAACGTTCAGTGTAGGAGAAGAAACCAGCATTCACCATGAGGCATTCCCATTCTTGAGTGCGACGAGGGCATAAACACGCATTGTGACACTCAGTGTGAGTCCTGTCCTCTAGTACGTCCTCTAAGTGGCTGGACCATTAGATGTCATAATGGGCTTGACATGTCCCTAGGCCCCAATTTTTAACCAGATTTCTGGTTGTCCAGTCGCCCCTCCCCTAGGGCTCTACTCTGGAATCCCCCAATTGGTGGGACACCTGAGGTTGAAAAACAAAACAAAACAAATCAACAACAACAGAACAACGGACTTCTTCCATCCCACAGAATGACCCCAAACTCTTTGGACGGGGCCAAACCCCCAGAGAGTAAGACTCGTCCATTTCCCATGAAGGCACCCGGAATTTCACGACCATGGGTGACATGATATTCACAGACAAAGACTTGAGCAAGAGCCTCACACTCGCCCTTTTTTCATATCCCGAAGTGTTCTCCCCATGGTCTGTAGATCAGTCCTTCCATACCTATGACCCGAAACATAAGCCGAGTTTGTGTTTTCAGACAACTGTCCAAACAGCCCTGGCCTACACACCCTACAGGCTCAGGCTCCTGGAGCCGAACCTGAGGACTCTGTCATGCCCTCTCCAAGGAAATTGTATGTGCCCATTCCAATGGCCACAACCCTACTAATAGGATAAACGTCCAAAATCCCTGAGGCCATCCCAATATTTGTGGCTTCCTAGGACAAACAGGGGCAATCTGGCCCCATCTGAGCACCTACCGGCACTCAGACCCATAGACTGATGTCCTCAGCAGTAAATAGGCACAAACAGGCCCCTAGGCAACTATCGGATCCATTGCTTTGGTTTCCAGGCATCTCTCCTCGGAGCCCTGGATTTCATTAACAGCATATGGCTGTTTCTTGACTCACCCATCAGAACAAATCTCATCTACACATGGGAAACTTGCACGATGGAGCTGTGTGAAAAGCCTCTCTTTAGGAGAACACTTCAGGGCCCCAGTGCCACCGCTTCATTCCAAGGTCTCCATAGACATATTATCATATTAGGACGCATCCACGGGAGAGTCCATTTCAACTCAGCCTCCTTGGTTGCTCCCCCAGATACAGCAGATCTAACCTGTCTTGTTGCTTGCAGACAATTGGAATGCGAGATAGGCTACCCAGCCATCCATCCTTAGAACCCTGCTCGGAATCGTTGTCCTGGAGCCAAACCAACAGGTCTCAATTGTCCTGCAGAAGAATCTTTGCAGTTGGGAGCTTCTCACAACTCCCATCGTGGGAAAACCCGCATGGCCTCGTGATCCACGCCCCCCTTCAAGAAGGGGCCATCAGGGACAGAATGTCCAACCTGAGCTATCCTCTGATCCTCACCCTGACTTCAGAAGCACGAGATCTAGATTCAGGTCTCACCCAGAAATCTCGGCCTAGCTTGGGTTCTCAGACTTCCGTCCTCAGACTACTGGCCCACAAGCCCTCCAGTTTGGCAATCCAGAACTACAATGCAGCACTCTGCCTGCCCTCCAGAAGAAAAAACATTGCCGTCTGGGGCTACCCAGAAACCCCCAAATGAGATTCAACCTGCACGCCATTCGGCTGTACCCCAAATATATAGGCTGACCTGGGCACTAATGCCCTTTCTGAGACAGCCTGAGTCTGGACCTCCTGGCCCCACCCAGACAGGCTGGCCGCACACTGAGCTCATATGACCTGCCATGGCCTTAGGTCTTCATCTCTTCTCAATCTCGGGTTTTCAGGCTTCAGAACCTAGACATTATCTCCAAACACGGCCCGGGTTAAAAAATGATGCAGAAATCAGAACGCTTTCCCCATGGCAAGAAACCTTGTGGTTGGCATTTTGTCCAAGGTTTCAGTGTACTTGAAACCAGTGCGGCCCATGAGGCCCCGCCCATGCTTGCGGGCCACATTGGTCACAAACACACATTGTGACCCTCAGCCTGAGCCCAGTCCTCAGGTAAGGCCTCTCAGTGGCGGGATGGAGAGACAGCATATTGGGCTTGCCATGCCCCCTAGGCCCCATTTTTTAACCATAGTTCGGGTTGTCCCTTCACTCTTCCCCAGGGATCTGATTTGGGAATTCCTCTTTTGGTCGGACACCTGAGGTAACAAACCTAAAAGGAGTCCTCCCATCCCACAGATTGACGAAATACAATTGGGATCGGGCCAAGTCCACAGAGAGCAAGGTTTCTTCCATGGCTCATGAGGCCTCCCCAAACATTCCACAGCCATCGCTGATACAAAATCCAGAGAGAAAAGCCTGAGCACGCGCCTCAGACTCGCTCATTCTTCATATCCTGAAGAGTTCTTCAGATAAGAACCTACACGTCACTCGAAGGCACCCAAAATATATAGTCTAACCTGGGCACTAATGCACTGTCTGACAACCTGAGCCCGGACCTCGTGACCAACACACCAGACAGCTGACCGCACACTGAGCACATCAGACCCGCCATGGCCTTAGTTCATCATCTCTTCCGTACCTTAGTTTTCAGGCTTCAGAACCTAGACCTTATGTCCAATCACTGCCCAGGGTTGACTGTGATGCAGAAATCAGAACTGTTCCTTACCCATGGCAAAAACCTCGTGGTTGGTTTGTTGTCCAACGTTCAGTGTAGGAGAAACCAGCATTCACCATGAGGCATCGCCCATTCTTGAGTGCGACGAGGGCATAAACACGCATTGTGACCCTCAGTGTGAGTCCTGTCCTCTAGTACGTCCTCTCAGTGGCTGGACCATTAGATGTCATAATGGGCTTTACATGTCCCTAGGCCCCAATTTTTAACCAGATTTCTGGTTGTCCAGTCGCCCCTCCCCTAGGGCTCTACTCTGGAATCCCCCAATTGGTGGGACACCTGAGGTTGAAAAAACAAAACAAAACAAATCAAACAACAACAGAACAACGGACTTCTTCCATCCCACAGAATGACCCCAAACTCTTTGGACGGGGCCAAACCCCCAGAGAGTAAGACTCGTCCATTTCCCATGAAGGCACCCGGAAATTTCACGACCATGGGTGACATGATATTCACAGACAAAGACTTGAGCAAGAGCCTCACACTCGCCCTTTTTTTCATATCCCGAAGTGTTCTCCCCATGGTCTGTAGATCAGTCCTTCCATACCTATGACCCGAAACATAAGCCGAGTTTGTGTTTTCAGACAACTGTCCAAACAGCCCTGGCCTACACACCCTACAGGCTCAGGCTCCTGGAGCCAAACCTGAGGACTCTGTCATGCCCTCTCCAAGGGAATTGTATGTGCCCATTCCAATGGCCACAACCCTACTAATAGGATAAACGTCCAAAATCCCTGAGGCCATCCCAATATTTGTGGCTTCCTAGGACAAACAGGGGCAATCTGGCCCCATCTGAGCACCTACCGGCACTCAGACCCATAGACTGATGTCCTCAGCAGTAAATAGGCACAAACAGGCCCCTAGGCAACTATCGGATCCATTGCTTTGGTTTCCAGGCATCTCTCCTCAGAGGCCTGGATTTCATTGACAGCATATGGCTGTTTCTTGACTCACCCATCAGAACAAATCTCATCTACACATGGGAAACTTGCACGATGGAGCTGTGTGAAAGCCTCTCTTTAGGAGAACACTTCAGGGCCCCAGTGCCACCGCTTCATTCCAAGGTCTCCATAGACATATTATCATATTAGGACGCATCCACGGGAGAGTCCATTTCAACTCAGCCTCCTTGGTTGCTCCCCCAGATCCAGCAGATCTAACCTGTCTTGTTGCTTGCAGACAATTGGAATGCGAAATAGGCTACGCAGCCATCCATCCTTAGAACCCTGCTCGGAATCGTTGTCCTGGAGCCAACCAACAGGTCTCAATTGTCCTGCAGAAGAATCTTTGCAGTTGGGAGCTTCTCACAACTCCCATCGCGGGAAAACCCGCATGGCCTCGTGATCCACGCCTCTCTTCAAGAAGGGGCCATCAGGGACAGAATGTCCAACCTGAGCGATCGTCTGATCCTCATCCTGACTTCAGATGCACGAGATCTAGATTCAGGTCTCACCCAGAAACCTAGGCCTAGCTTGGGTTCTCAGACTTCCGTCCTCAGACTACTGGCCCACAAGCCCTCCAGTTTGGCAATCCAGAACTACAATGCAGCACTCTGCCTGCCCTCCAGAAGAAAAAACATTGCCGTCTGGGGCTACCCAGAAAACCCCAAATGAGATTCAACCTGCACGCCATTCGGCTGTACCCCAAATATATAGGCTGACCTGGGCACTAATGCCCTTTCTGAGACAGCCTGAGTCTGGACCTCCTGGCCCCACCCAGACAGCTGGCCGCACACTGAGCTCATATGACCTGCCATGGCCTTAGGTCTTCATCTCTTCTCAATCTCGGGTTTCAGGCTTCAGAACCTAGACATTATCTCCAATCACGGCCCGGGTTTGAAAATGATGCAGAAATCAGAACGCTTTCCCCATGGCAAGAAACCTTGTGGTTGGCATGTTGTCCAAGGTTCAGTGTACTTGAAACCAGTGCGGCCCATGAGGCCCCGCCCATGCTTGCGGGCCACATTGGTCACAAACACACACATTGTGACCCTCAGCCTGAGCCCATTCTTCAGGTAAGGCCTCTCAGTTGCTGGATGGAGAGACAGCATATTGGGCTTGCCATGCCCCTAGGCCCCATTTTTTAACCATAGTTCGGGTTGTCCCTTCACTCTTCCCCAGGGATCTGATTTGGAATTCCTCTTTTGGTCGGACACCTGAGGTAAACAAACCTAAAAGGAGTCCTCCCATCCCACAGATTGACGAAATACAATTGGGATCGGGCCAAGTCCACAGAGAGCAAGGTTCTTCCATGGCTCATGAGGCCTCCCCAACATTCCACAGCCATCGCTGATACAAAATCCAGAGAGAAAAGCCTGAGCACGCGCCTCAGACTCGCTCATTCTTCATATCCTGAAGAGTTCTTCAGATAAGAACCTACACGTCACTCGAAGGCACCCAAAATATATAGTCTAACCTGGGCACTAATGCACTGTCTGACAACCTGAGCCCGGACCTCGTGACCAACACCCAGACAGCTGACCGCACACTGAGCACATCAGACCCGCCATGGCCTTAGTTCATCATCTCTTCCGTACCTTAGTTTTCAGGCTTCAGAACCTAGACCTTATGTCCAATCACTGCCCAGGGTTGACTGTGATGCAGAAATCAGAACTGTTCCTTACCCATGGCAAAAACCTCGTGGTTGGTTTGTTGTCCAACGTTCAGTGTAGGAGAAACCAGCATTCACCATGAGGCATCGCCCATTCTTGAGTGCGACGAGGGCATAAACACGCATTGTGACCCTCAGTGTGAGTCCTGTCCTCTAGTACGTCCTCTCAGTGGCTGGACCATTAGATGTCATAATGGGCTTTACATGTCCCTAGGCCCCAATTTTTAACCAGATTTCTGGTTGTCCAGTCGCCCCTCCCCTAGGGCTCTACTCTGGAATCCCCCAATTGGTGGGACACCTGAGGTTGAAAAACAAAACAAAACAAATCAACAACAACAGAACAACGGACTTCTTCCATCCCACAGAATGACCCCAAACTCTTTGGACGGGGCCAAACCCCCAGAGAGTAAGACTCGTCCATTTCCCATGAAGGCACCCGGAAATTTCACGACCATGGGTGACATGATATTCACAGACAAAGACTTGAGCAAGAGCCTCACACTCGCCCTTTTTTCATATCCCGAAGTGTTCTCCCCATGGTCTGTAGATCAGTCCTTCCATACCTATGACCCGAAACATAAGCCGAGTTTGTGTTTTCAGACAACTGTCCAAACAGCCCTGGCCTACACACCCTACAGGCTCAGGCTCCTGGAGCCAAACCTGAGGACTTTGTCATGCCCTCTCCAAGGGAATTGTATGTGCCCATTCCAATGGCCACAACCCTACTAATAGGATAAACGTCCAAAATCCCTGAGGCCATCCCAATATTTGTGGCTTCCTAGGACAAACAGGGGCAAATCTGGCCCCATCTGAGCACCTACCGGCACTCAGACCCATAGACTGATGTCCTCAGCAGTAAATAGGCACAAACAGGCCCCTAGGCAACTATCGGATCCATTGCTTTGGTTTCCAGGCATCTCTCCTCAGAGGCCTGGATTTCATTGACAGCATATGGCTGTTTCTTGACTCACCCATCAGAACAAATCTCATCTACACATGGGAAACTTGCACGATGGAGCTGTGTGAAAAGCCTCTCTTTAGGAGAACACTTCAGGGCCCCAGTGCCACCGCTTCATTCCAAGGTCTCCATAGACATATTATCATATTAGGACGCATCCACGGGAGAGTCCATTTCAACTCAGCCTCCTTGGTTGCTCCCCCAGATCCAGCAGATCTAACCTGTCTTGTTGCTTGCAGACAATTGGAATGCGAAATAGGCTACGCAGCCATCCATCCTTAGAACCCTGCTCGGAATCGTTGTCCTGGAGCCAACCAACAGGTCTCAATTGTCCTGCAGCAGAAGAATCTTTGCAGTTGGGAGCTTCTCACAACTCCCATCGCGGGAAAAACCCGCATGGCCTCGTGATCCACGCCTCTCTTCAAGAAGGGGCCATCAGGGACAGAATGTCCAACCTGAGCGATCGTCTGATCCTCAACCTGACTTCAGATGCACGAGATCTAGATTCAGGTCTCACCCAGAAACCTAGGCCTAGCTTGGGTTCTCAGACTTCCGTCCTCAGACTACTGGCCCACAAGCCCTCCAGTTTGGCAATCCAGAACTACAATGCAGCACTCTGCCTGCCCTCCAGAAGAAAAACATTGCCGTCTGGGGCTACCCAGAAACCCCAAATGAGATTCAACCTGCACGCCATTCGGCTGTACCCCAAATATATAGGCTGACCTGGGCACTAATGCCCTTTCTGAGACAGCCTGAGTCTGGACCTCCTGGCCCCACCCAGACAGCTGGCCGCACACTGAGCTCATATGACCTGCCATGGCCTTAGGTCTTCATCTCTTCTCAATCTCGGGTTTCAGGCTTCAGAACCTAGACATTATCTCCAATCACGGCCCGGGTTTGAAAATGATGCAGAAATCAGAACGCTTTCCCCATGGCAAGAAACCTTGTGGTTGGCATGTTGTCCAAGGTTCAGTGTACTTGAAACCAGTGCGGCCCATGAGGCCCCGCCCATGCTTGCGGGCCACATTGGTCACAAACACACATTGTGACCCTCAGCCTGAGCCCATTCTTCAGGTAAGGCCTCTCAGTTGCTGGATGGAGAGACAGCATATTGGGCTTGCCATGCCCCTAGGCCCCATTTTTTAACCATAGTTCAGGTTGTCCCTTCACTCTTCCCCAGGGATCTGATTTGGAATTCCTCTTTTGGTCGGACACCTGAGGTAACAAACCTAAAAGGAGTCCTCCCATCCCACAGATTGACGAAATACAATTGGGATCGGGCCAAGTCCACAGAGAGCAAGATTCTTCCATGGCTCATGAGGCCTCCCCAACATTCCACGGCCATCGCTGATACAAAATCCAGAGAGAAAAGCCTGAGCACGCGCCTCAGACTCGCTCATTCTTCATATCCTGAAGAGTTCTTCAGTTAAGAACCTACACGTCACTCGAAGGCACCCAAAATATATAGTCTAACCTGGGCACTAATGCACTGTCTGACAACCTGAGCCCGGACCTCGTGACCAACACCCAGACAGCTGACCGCACACTGAGCACATCAGACCCGCCATGGCCTTAGTTCATCATCTCTTCCGTACCTTAGTTTTCAGGCTTCAGAACCTAGACCTTATGTCCAATCACTGCCCAGGGTTGACTGTGATGCAGAAATCAGAACTGTTCCTTACCCATGGCAAAAACCTCGTGGTTGGTTTGTTGTCCAACGTTCAGTGTAGGAGAAACCAGCATTCACCATGAGGCATCGCCCATTCTTGAGTGCGACGAGGGCATAAACACGCATTGTGACACTCAGTGTGAGTCCTGTCCTCTAGTACGTCCTCTAAGTGGCTGGACCATTAGATGTCATAATGGGCTTGACATGTCCCTAGGCCCCAATTTTTAAACCAGATTTCTGGTTGTCCAGTCGCCCCTCCCCTAGGGCTCTACTCTGGAATCCCCCAATTGGTGGGACACCTGAGGTTGAAAAACAAAACAAAACAAATCAACAACAACAGAACAACGGACTTCTTCCATCCCACAGAATGACCCCAAACTCTTTGGACGGGGCCAAACCCCCAGAGAGTAAGACTCGTCCATTTCCCATGAAGGCACCCGGAAATTTCACGACCATGGGTGACATGATATTCACAGACAAAGACGTGAGCAAGAGCCTCACACTCGCCCTTTTTTTCATATCCCGAAGTGTTCTCCCCATGGTCTGTAGATCAGTCCTTCCATACCTATGACCCGAAACATAAGCCGAGTTTGTGTTTTCAGACAACTGTCCAAACAGCCCTGGCCTACACACCCTACAGGCTCAGGCTCCTGGAGCCGAACCTGAGGACTCTGTCATGCCCTCTCCAAGGAAATTGTATGTGCCCATTCCAATGGCCACAACCCTACTAATAGGATAAACGTCCAAAATCCCTGAGGCCATCCCAATATTTGTGGCTTCCTAGGACAAACAGGGGCAATCTGGCCCCATCTGAGCACCTACCGGCACTCAGACCCATAGACTGATGTCCTCAGCAGTAAATAGGCACAAACAGGCCCCTAGGCAACTATCGGATCCATTGCTTTGGTTTCCAGGCATCTCTCCTCGGAGCCCTGGATTTCATTAACAGCATATGGCTGTTTCTTGACTCACCCATCAGAACAAATCTCATCTACACATGGGAAACTTGCACGATGGAGCTGTGTGAAAGCCTCTCTTTAGGAGAACACTTCAGGGCCCCAGTGCCACCGCTTCATTCCAAGGTCTCCATAGACATATTATCATATTAGGACGCATCCACGGGAGAGTCCCATTTCAACTCAGCCTCCTTGGTTGCTCCCCCAGATACAGCAGATCTAACCTGTCTTGTTGCTTGCAGACAATTGGAATGCGAGATAGGCTACCCAGCCATCCATCCTTAGAACCCTGCTCGGAATCGTTGTCCTGGAGCCAACCAACAGGTCTCAATTGTCCTGCAGAAGAATCTTTGCAGTTGGGAGCTTCTCACAACTCCCATCGTGGGAAAACCCGCATGGCCTCGTGATCCACGCCCCCCTTCAAGAAGGGGCCATCAGGGACAGAATGTCCAACCTGAGCTATCCTCTGATCCTCACCCTGACTTCAGAAGCACGAGATCTAGATTCAGGTCTCACCCAGAAATCTCGGCCTAGCTTGGGTTCTCAGACTTCCGTCCTCAGACTACTGGCCCACAAGCCCTCCAGTTTGGCAATCCAGAACTACAATGCAGCACTCTGCCTGCCCTCCAGAAGAAAAACATTGCCGTCTGGGGCTACCCAGAAACCCCAAATGAGATTCAACCTGCACGCCATTCGGCTGTACCCCAAATATATAGGCTGACCTGGGCACTAATGCCCTTTCTGAGACAGCCTGAGTCTGGACCTCCTGGCCCCACCCAGACAGCTGGCCGCACACTGAGCTCATATGACCTGCCATGGCCTTAGGTCTTCATCTCTTCTCAATCTCGGGTTTCAGGCTTCAGAACCTAGACATTATCTCCAAACACGGCCCGGGTTAAAAAATGATGCAGAAATCAGAACGCTTTCCCCATGGCAAGAAACCTTGTGGTTGGCATTTTGTCCAAGGTTCAGTGTACTTGAAACCAGTGCGGCCCATGAGGCCCCGCCCATGCTTGCGGGCCACATTGGTCACAAACACACATTGTGACCCTCAGCCTGAGCCCAGTCCTCAGGTAAGGCCTCTCAGTGGCGGGATGGAGAGACAGCATATTGGGCTTGCCATGCCCCTAGGCCCCATTTTTTAACCATAGTTCGGGTTGTCCCTTCACTCTTCCCCAGGGATCTGATTTGGAATTCCTCTTTTGGTCGGACACCTGAGGTAACAAACCTAAAAGGAGTCCTCCCATCCCACAGATTGACGAAATACAATTGGGATCGGGCAAAGTCCACAGAGAGCAAGGTTCTTCCATGGCTCATGAGGCCTCCCCAACATTCCACAGCCATCGCTGATACAAAATCCAGAGAGAAAAGCCTGAGCACGCGCCTCAGACTCGCTCATTCTTCATATCCTGAAGAGTTCTTCAGATAAGAACCTACACGTCACTCGAAGGCACCCAAAAATATATAGTCTAACCTGGGCACTAATGCACTGTCTGACAACCTGAGCCCGGACCTCGTGACCAACACCCAGACAGCTGACCGCACACTGAGCACATCAGACCCGCCATGGCCTTAGTTCATCATCTCTTCCGTACCTTAGTTTTCAGGCTTCAGAACCTAGACCTTATGTCCAATCACTGCCCAGGGTTGACTGTGATGCAGAAATCAGAACTGTTCCTTACCCATGGCAAAAACCTCGTGGTTGGTTTGTTGTCCAACGTTCAGTGTAGGAGAAACCAGCATTCACCATGAGGCATCGCCCATTCTTGAGTGCGACGAGGGCATAAACACGCATTGTGACCCTCAGTGTGAGTCCTGTCCTCTAGTACGTCCTCTCAGTGGCTGGACCATTAGATGTCATAATGGGCTTTACATGTCCCTAGGCCCCAATTTTTAACCAGATTTCTGGTTGTCCAGTCGCCCCTCCCCTAGGGCTCTACTCTGGAATCCCCCAATTGGTGGGACACCTGAGGTTGAAAAACAAAACAAAAGAAATCAACAACAACAGAACAACGGACTTCTTCCATCCCACAGAATGACCCCAAACTCTTTGGACGGGGCCAAACCCCCAGAGAGTAAGACTCGTCCATTTCCCATGAAGGCACCCGGAAATTTCACGACCATGGGTGACATGATATTCACAGACAAAGACTTGAGCAAGAGCCTCACACTCGCCCTTTTTTCATATCCCGAAGTGTTCTCCCCATGGTCTGTAGAACAGTCCTTCCATACCTATGACCCGAAACATAAGCCGAGTTTGTGTTTTCAGACAGCTGTCCAAACAGCCCTGGCCTACACACCCTACAGGCTCAGGCTCCTGGAGCCGAACCTGAGGACTTTGTCATGCCCTCTCCAAGGGAATTGTATGTGCCCATTCCAATGGCCACAACCCTACTAATAGGATAAACGTCCAAAATCCCTGAGGCCATCCCAATATTTGTGGCTTCCTAGGACAAACAGGGGCAATCTGGCCCCATCTGAGCACCTACCGGCACTCAGACCCATAGACTGATGTCCTCAGCAGTAAATAGGCACAAACAGGCCCCTAGGCAACTATCGGATCCATTGCTTTGTTTTCCAGGCATCTCTCCTCGGAGCCCTGGATTTCATTAACAGCATATGGCTGTTTCTTGACTCACCCATCAGAACAAATCTCATCTACACATGGGAAACTTGCACGATGGAGCTGTGTGAAAGCCTCTCTTTAGGAGAACCCTTCAGGGCCCCAGTGCCACCGCTTCATTCCAAGGTCTCTATAGACACAAAATCATATTAGGACACATCCACGGGAGAGTCCATCTCAACTCATCCTCCTCGGTTCCCCACCCTGTACCAGCAGATCTAACCTCTCTTGTTGCTTGGAGACCATTGGAATGCGAGGTGGGCTACCCAGCCATCCATCCTTAGAACCCTGCTCGGAATCGTTGTCCTGGAGCCAACCAACAGGTCTCAATTGTCCTGCAGAAGAATCTTTGCAGTTGGGAGCTTCTCACAACTCCCATCGTGGGAAAACCACAAAGGCCTCGTGATCGACTCACCCCTTCAAAAGGGGCCATCAGGGACAGAATGTCCAACCTGAGTGATCGTCTGATCCTCGTCCTGACTTCAGATGCACGAGATCTTGATTCAGGTCTGTAGATTGTGCCTGCTATATCCTCACCCAGAAACCTAGGCCTAGCTTGGTCTCAGACTTCCGTCCTCAGACTACTGGCCCACAAGCCCTCCAGTTTGGCAATCCAGAACTACAATGCAGCACTCTGCCTGCCCTCCAGAAGAAAAACATTGCCCTATGGGGCTACCCAGAAAACCCAAATGAGCAGCAACCTGCACGCCATTCGGTTTTACCCCAAATATATAGGCTGACCTGGGCACTAAAGCCCTTTCTGACACACCCTGTGCATGGACCTCCTGGCCCCACACAGACAGCTTGCCGCAGAATGAGAAATTCAGACCCGTCATGCCCTTAGGTCGTCATCTCTTCTCAACCTCGGTTTTCAGGATTCAGAAACTATACCTTATCTCCAAAAACGGCCTGGGTTTGAAAATGATGCAGAACTCAGAACTCTTCCTAACCCATGGCAAGAAACCTTGTGGTTGGCATGTTGTCCAAGGTTCAGTGTAGTTGAAACCAGTGTGGCCCATGAGGCCCCGCCCATGCTTGCTGGCCACATTGGTCACAAACACACATTGTGACCCTCAGCCTGAGCCCAGTCGTCAGGTAAGGCCTCTCAGTGGCTGGATGGAGAGACAGCATATTGGGCTTGACATGCCCCTAGGCCCCAAATTTTAACCGTAGTTCGGGTTGTTTCTTCACTCTTCCCCAGGGTTCTGCTTTGGAATTCTTTTGGTGGGACACCCGAGGTAACAAACCTGAAAGGAGTCCTCCCATCCCACAGATTGACAAAAAACAATTGGGATCGGGCCAAATACACAGAGAGCAAGATTCGTCCATGGCCCATGAGGCCTCCCCAACATTCCACGGCCATCGCTGATACAAAATCCAGAGACAAAAGCCTCAGCACGTGCCTCAGACTCGCTCATTCTTCATATCCTGAAGAGTTCTTCAGATAAGAACCGACACGGCACTCGAATGCACCCAAAATATATAGTCTAACCTGGGCACTAATGCACTGTCTGACAACCAGAGCCCGGACCTCGTGACCAACACCCAGACAGCTGACCGCACACTGAGCACATCAGACCCGCGATGGCCTTAGGTCATCATCTCTTCCCTACCTCAGTTTTCAGGCTTAAAAACCTAGACCTTATCTCTAATCACTGCCCAGGGGTGACTGTGATACAGAAATCAAAACTCTTCCTTACCCAATCCAAGAAACCTTGTGGTTTACATGTTGTCCAACGTTCACTGTAGGAGAAACCAGTATTCAGCGTGAAGCTCCGCCCAGAGGGCATAAACACACATTGTGACCCTCAGCGTGAGTCCTGTCCTCTAGTCCGTTCTCTCAATGGCTGGATCATTAGATGTCATAATGGGCTTGACATGTCCCTAGGCCCCAATTTTTAACCAGATTTCTGGTTGTCCAGTCGCCCCACAACAGGGCTCTACTCTGGAATCCCTCATTTGGTGGGACACCTGAGGTTGAAAAACAAAACAAAACAAATCAACAACAACAGAACAACGGACTTCTTCCATCCCACAGAATGACCCCAAATTCTTTGGACGGGGCCAAAACCCCAGACAGTAAGACTCGTCCATTTCCCATGAAGTCACCCGGAAATTTCACGACCATGAGTGACACGATATCCAGAGACAAAAACTTGAGCAAGAGCCTCACACTCGCCCTTTTTTCATATCCCGAAGAGTTCTCCTCATGGTCTGTAGATCAGTCCTGCCATACCTATGACCCGAAACATAAGTCGAGTTTGTAATTTCAGACACCTGTCCAAACAGCCGTGGCCTACACACCCTACAGGCTCAGCTCCTGTAGCCATACCTGACGACTGTGCTTGCCCTCTCCAAGGGAATTGTATGTGCCCATTCCAATGGCTAGAACCCTGCTAAGAGGAGAAAACTCCAAAATCCCTGAGGCCAATCCAATATTTGTGGCTTCCCAGGACAACAATGGACAATCTGGGCCCAGCTGAGCACCTACCGGCACTCAGACCCGTAGACTGATGTCCCCAGAGGTAAAAAGGAACGATCAGGCCCCTAGGCACCTATTGGATCCATTGGTTTGGCTTCCAGGCATCTCTCCTCAGAGGCTTGGATTTCAATAAAGGCATATGGCTGTTTCCTGACTCACCCTTCAGAACAAATCTCATCCACAAATAGGAAACTTGCACGATGGAGCTGTGTAAAAGCCTCTCTTTAGGAGAACCCTTCAGGGCCCCAGTGCCACCGCTTCATTCCAAGGTCTCCATTGACACAAAATCATATTAGGACACATCCACGGGAGAGTCTATTTCAACTCAGCCTCCTCGGTTGCTCCCCCAGATCCAGCAGATCTAACCTGACTTGTTGCTTGGAGTCAATTTGAATGCGAGGTGGGCTACCCAGCCATCCATCCTTAGAACCCTGCTTGGAATCGTTGTCCTGGAGCCACCAACATGTCTCAATTGTCCTGCAGAAGAATCTTTGCAGTTGGGAGCTTCTCAACTGCATCGTGGGAAAATCCCCATGGCCTCGTGATCCACCCCCTCTTCAAGAAGGAGCCATCAGGGACAGAATGTCCAACCTGAGCGATCGTCTGATCCTCGCCCTGACTTCAGATGCGCGAGATCTCGATTTAGGACTGTAGATTGTGCCTGCCATATCCTCACCCAGAAACCTAGGCATAGCTGGGTTCTCAGACTTCCGTCCTCAGACTACTGGCCCACAAGCCCTCCAGTTTGGCAATCCAGACTACAATGCAGCACTCTGCCTGCCCTCCAGAAGAAAAACATTGCCCTCTGGGGCTACTCAGAAACCCCAAATGAGGATCAACGTGCATGCCATGCGTCTGTACCCCAAATATATAGGCTGACCTGGGCACTAATGCCCTTTCTGACACAGCCTGAGCCAGGACCTCCTGGCCCCACCCAGACAGCTGGCCGCACACTGAACACATGGGACCCGCCATGGCCTTAGGTCGTTATCTCTTCTCAACCTCAGTTTTCAGGCTTCAGAACCTAGATCTTATCTCCAATCATGGCCCGGGTTTGAAAAGGATGCAGAAAACAGAACTCTTTCCCGATTGCAAGAAAACTTGTGGTTTGCATGTTGTCCAAGGTTCAGTGTAGTTGAAATCAGTGTGGCCCATGAGGACCCGCCCAAGCTTGCGGGCCACATGGGTCACAAACACACATAGTGACCCTCAGCCTGAGCCCAGTCCTCAGGTAAGGCCTCTCAGTGGCTGGATGGAGAGACAGCATATTGGGCTTGCCATGCCCCTAGGCCCCATTTTTTAACCATAGTTCGGGTTGTCCCTTCACTCTTCCCCCGGGCTCTGATATGGAATTCCTCTTTTGGTCGGACACCTGAGGTAACAAACCTAAAAGGAGTCCTCCCATCCCACAGATTGACGAAATACAATTGGGATCGGGCAAAGTCCACAGAGAGCAAGGTTCGTCCATGGCCCATGAGGCCTCCCCAACATTCCACGGCCATCGCTGATACAAAATCCAGAGACAAAAGCCTGAGCACGCGCCTCAGAATCGCTCATTCTTCATGTCCTGAAGAGTTCTTCAGATAAGAACCTACACGGCACTCGAAAGCACCCAAAATATATAGTCTAACCTGGGCACTAATGCACTGTCTGACAACCTGAGCCCGGACCTCGTGACCAACACCCAGACAGCTGACCGCACACTGAGCACATCAGACCCGCCATGGCCTTAGGTCATCATCTCTTCCCTACCTCAGTTTTCAGGCTTCAGAACCTAGACCGTAATTCCAACACTGCCCAGGGGTGACTGTGATGCAGAAATCAGAACTCTTCCTTACCCATGGCAAGAAACCTTGTGGTTGGCATGCTGTCCAATTCAGTGTACTTGAAACCAGAGAGGCCCATGAGGCCCCGCCCATGCTTGCGGGCCACATTGGTCACAAACACACATTGTGACCCTCAGCCTGAGCCCAGTCCTCAGGTAAGGCCTCTCAGTGGCTGGATGGAGAGACAGCATATTGGGCTTGCCATGCCCCTAGGCCCCAATTTTTAACCATAGTTCGGGTTGTCCCTTCACTCTTCCCCAGGGATCTGATTTGGAATTCCTCTTTTGGTCGGACACCTGAGGTAACAAACCTAAAAGGAGTCCTCCCATCCCACAGATTGATGAAATACAATTGGGATCGGGCCAAGTCCACAGAGAGCAAGATTCTTCCATGGCCCATGAGGCCTCCCCAACATTCCACGGCCATTGCTAATACAAAATCCAGAGACAAAAGCCTGAGCACGCGCCTCAGACTCGCTCATTCTTCATATCCTGAAGAGTTCTTCAGTTAAGAACCTACACGTCACTCGAAGACACCCAAAATATATAGTCTAACCTGGGCACTAATGCACTGTCTGACAACCTGAGTCCGGACCTCGTGACCAACACCCAGACAGCTGACCGCACACTGAGCACATCAGACCTGCCATGGCCTTAGGTCATCATCTCTTCCGTACCTTAGTTTTCAGGCTTCAGAACCTAGACCTTATGTGCAATCACTGCCCAGGGTTGACTGTGATGCAGAAATCAGAACTGTTCCTTACCCATGGCAAAAAACCTTGTGGTTGGTTTGTTGTCCAACGTTCAGAGTAGGAGAAACCAGCATTCACCATGAGGATTCGCCCATTCTTGAGTGCGACGAGGGCATAAACACGCATTGTGACCCTCAGTGTGAGTCCTGTCCTCTAGTACGTCCTCTCAGTGGCTGGACCATTAGATGTCATAATGGGCTTGACATGTCCCTAGGCCCCAATTTTTAACCACATTTCTGGTTGTCCAGTCGCCCCTCCCCTAGGGCTCTACTCTGGAATCCCCCAATTGGTGGGACACCTGAGGTTGAAAAACAAAACAAAACAAATCAACAACAACAAAACAACGGACTTCTTCCATCCCACAGAATGACCCCAAACTCTTTGGACGGGGCCAAACCCCCAGAGAGTAAGACTCGTCCATTTTCCATGAAGGCACCCGGAAATTTCACGACCATGGGTGACATGATATTCACAGACAAAGACTTGATAAGAGCCTCAAACTCGCCCTTTTTTCATATCCCGAAGTGTTCTCCCCATGGTCTGTAGATCAGTCCTTCCATACCTATGACCCGAAACATAAGCCGAGTTTGTGTTTTCAGACAACTGTCCAAACAGCCCTGGCCTACACAACCTACAGGCTCAGGCTCCTGGAGCCAAACCTGAGGACTTTGTCATGCCCTCTCCAAGGGAATTGTATGTGCCCATTCCAATGGCCACAACCCTACTAATAGGATAAATGTCCAAAATCCCTGAGGCCATCCCAATATTTGTGGCTTCCTAGGACAAACAGGGGCAATCTGGCCCCATCTGAGCACCTACCGGCACTCAGACCCATAGACTGATGTCCTCAGCAGTAAATAGGCACAAACAGGCCCCTAGGCAACTATCGGATCCATTGCTTTGGTTTCCAGGCATCTCTCCTCAGAGGCCTGGATTTCAATAACAGCATATGGCTGTTTCTTGACTCACCCATCAGAACAAATCTCATCTACACATGGGAAACTTGCACGATGGAGCTGTGTGAAAGCCTCTCTTTAGGAGAACCCTTCAGGGCCCCAGTGCCACCGCTTCATTCCAAGGTCTCCATAGACACAAAATCATATTAGGACACATCCACGGGAGAGTCCATCTCAACTCATCCTCCTCGGTTCGCCACCCTGTACCAGCAGATCTAACCTCTCTTGTTGCTTGGAGACCACTGGAAAGCGAGGTGGGCTACCCAGCCATCTATCCTTAGAACCCTGCTCGGAATCGTTGTCCTGGAGCCAACCAACAGGTCTCAATTGTCCTGCAGAAGAATCTTTGCAGTTGGGAGCTTCTCACAACTCCCATCGTGGGAAAACCCCAAAGGCCTCGTGATCGACTCACCCCTTCAAAAGGGGGCCATCAGGGACAGAATGTCCAACCTGAGAGATCGTCTGATCCTCGTCCTGACTTCAGATGCACGAGATCTCGATTCAGGTCTGTAGATTGTATCTGCTATATCCTCACCCAGAAACCTAGGCCTAGCTTGGTTTCTCTGACTTCCGTCCTCAGACTACTGGCCCACAAGCCCTCCAGTTTGGCAATCCAGAACTACAATGCAGCACTCTGCCTGCCCTCCAGAAGAAAAACATTGCCCTATGGGGCTACCCAGAAAACCCAAATGAGCAGCAACCTGCACGCCATTCGGTTGTACCCCAAATATATAGACTGACCTGGGCACTAAAGCCCTTTCTGACACACCCTGAGCATGGACCTCCTGGCCCCACCCAGACAGCTTGACGCAGAATGAGAATATCCGACCCGTCATACCCTTAGGTCGTCATCTCTTCTCAACCTCGGTTTTCAGGATTCAGAAACCAGACCTTATCTCCAATCACGGCCTGGGTTTGAAAATGATGCAGAACTCAGAACTCTTCATAACCCATGGCAAGGAACCTTGTGGTTGGCATGTTGTCCAAGGTACACTGTAGTTGAAACCAGTGTGGCCCATGAGGCCCCGCCCATGCTTGCGGGCCACATTGGTCACAAACACACATTGTGACCCTCAGCCTGAGCCCAGTCCTCAGGTAAGGCCTCTCAGTGGCTGGATGGAGAGACAGCATATTGGGCTTGACATGCCCCTAGGCCCCAAATTTTAACCGTAGTTCGGGTTGTTTCTTCACTCTTCCCCAGGGTTCTGCTTTGGAATTCTTCTTTTGGTGGGACACCCGAGGTAACAAATTTGAAAGGAGTCCTCCCATCCCACAGATTGACAAAAAACAATTGGGATCGGGCCAAATACACAGAGAGCAAGATTCATCCATGGCCCATGAGGCCTCCCCAACATTCCACGGCCATCGCTGATACAAAATCCAGAGACAAAAGCCTCAGCACGTGCCTCAGACTCGCTCATTCTTCATATCCTGAAGAGTTCTTCAGATAAGAACCTACACGGCACTCGAATGCACCCAAAATATATAGTCTAACCTGGGCACTAAGGCACTGTCTGACAACCAGAGCCCGGACCTCGTGACCAACACCCAGACAGCTGACCACACACTGAGCACATCAGACCCTCCATGGCCTTAGGTCATCATCTCTTCCCTACCTCAGTTTTCAGGCATAAAAACCTAGACCTTATCTCCAATCACTGCCCAGGGGTGACTGTGATACAGATATCAAAACTCTTCCTTACGCATGGCAAGAAACCTTGTGGTTTACATGTTGTCCAACGTTCACTGTAGGAGATACCAGTATTCAGCCTGAGGCTCCGCCCATTCTTGAGTGTGACGAGGGCATAAACACACATTGTGACCCTCAGCGTGAGTCCTGTCCTCTAGTCCGTTCTCTCAATGGGTGGATCATTAGATGTCATAATGGGCTTGACATGTCCCTAGGCCCCAATTTTTAACCAGATTTCTGGTTGTCCAGTCGCCCCTCCCAGGGCTCTACTCTGGAATCCCTCATTTGCTGGGACACCTGAGGTTGAAAAACAAAACAAAATAAATCAATAACAACAGAACAACGGACTTCTTCCATCCCACAGAATGACCCCAAACTCTTTGGACGGGGCCAAACCCCCAGAGAGTAAGACTCGTCCATTTCCCGTGAAGTCACCCGGAAATTTCACGACATGAGTGACATGATAACCAGAGATAAAAACTTGAGCAAGAGCCTCACACTCGCCCTATTTTCATATCCCAAAGAGTTCTCCTCATGGTCTGAGGATCAGTCCGGCCATACCTATGACCCGAAACATAAGCCGAGTTTGTGTTTTCAGACAACTGTCCAAACAGCCCTGGCCTACACACCCTACAGGCTCAGGCCCCTGGAGCCAAACCTGACGACAGTGCTTGCCCTCTCCAAGGGAATTGTGTGTGCCCATTCCAATGGCCACAACCCAACTAAGAGGATAAACCTCCAAAGTCCCTGAGGCCATCCCAATATTTGTGGCTTCCCAGGACAAACAGGGGCAATCTGGGCCCATCTGAGGGCCTACCGGCACTCAGACCCGTAGACTGATGTCCCCAGAGTTAAAAAGGAACGAACAGACCCCTAGGCACATATCCGATCCATTGCTTTGGTTCCAGGCATCTCTCCTCAGAGGAATGGATTTCAATAACAGCATATGGCTGTTCCTTGACTCACCCATCAGAACAAATCTCATCTACACATGGGAAACTTGCACGATGGAGCTGTGTGAAAGCCTCTCTTTAGGAGAACCTTTCAGGGCCCCAGTGCCACCGCTTCATTCCAAAGTCTCCATAGACATATTATCATATTAGGACACATCCAAGCGAGAGTCCATTTCAACTCAGCCTCCTGGGTTGCTCGCCCAGATCCAGCAGATCTAACCTGTCTTGTTGCTTGCAGACAATTGGAATGCGAGATAGGCTACCCAGCCATCCATCCTTAGTACCCTGCTCGGAATCATTGTCTTGCAGCCAAACAACAGGTCTCAAATGTCCTGCAGAAGAATCTATGCAGTTGGGAGCTTCTCACAACTCCCATCGTGGGAAAACCCGCATGGCCTCGTGATCCACGCCCCCCCTTCAAGAAGGGGCCATCAGGGACAGAATGTCCAACCTGAGCGATCGTGTGATCCTCGCCCTGACTTCAGATGCACGAGATCTAGATTCAGGTCTCACCCAGAAACCTAGGCCTAGCTTGGGTTCTCAGACTTCCGTCCTCAGACTACTGGCCCACAAGCCCTCCAGTTTGGCAATCCAGAACTACAATGCAGCACTCTGCATGCCCTCCAGAAGAAAAACATTGCCGTCTGGGGCTACCCAGAAACCCCAAAAGAGATTCAACCTGCACGCCATTCGGCTGTACCCCAAATATATAGGCTGACCTGGGCACTAATGCCCTTTCTGAGACAGCCTGAGTCTGGACCTCCTGGCCCCACCCAGACAGCTGGCCGCACACTGAGCTCATATGACCTGCCATGGCCTTAGGTCTTCATCTCTTCTCAATCTCGGGTTTCAGGCTTCAGAACCTAGACATTATCTCCAATCACGGCCCGGGTTTGAAAATGATGCAGAAATCAGAACGCTTTCCCCATGGCAAGAAACCTTGTGGTTGGCATGTTGTCCAAGGTTCAGTGTACATGAAACCACTGCGGCCCATGAGGCCCCGCCCATGCTTGTGGGCCACATTGGTCACAAACACACATTGTGACCCTCCGCCTGAGCCCATTCTTCAGGTAAGGCCTCTCAGTTGCTGGATGGAGAGACAGCATATTGGGCTTGCCATGCCCCTAGGCCCCATTTTTTAACCATAGTTCGGGTTGTCCCTTCACTCTTCCCCAGGGCTCTGATTTGGAATTCCTCTTTTGGTCGGACACCTGAGGTAACAAACCTAAAAGGAGTCCTCCTATCCCACAGATTGACGAAATACAAATGGGATCAGGCCAAGTACACAGAGAGCAAGGTTCGTCCATGGCCCATGAGGCGTCCCCAATATGCCACGGTCATCGCTGATACAAAATCCAGAGACAAAAGCCTGAGCACGCGCCTCAGACTCGCTCATTCTTCATATCCTGAAGAGTTCTTCAGATAAGAACCTACACGTCACTCGAAGGCACCCAATATATATAGTCTAACCTGGGCACTAATGCACTGTCTGACAACCTGAGCCCGGACCTCGTGACCAACACCGAGACAGCTGACCGCACACTGAGCACATCAGACCCGACATGGCCTTAGGTCATCATCTCTTACCTACCTCAGTTTTCAGTCTTCAAAACCTAGACCTTACCTCCAATCACTGCCCAGGGGTGACTATGATGCAGAAATCAGAACTCTTCCTTACCCAAGGCAGGAAACCATGTGGTTGGCATGTTGTCCAACGTTCAGTGTAGGAAAAACCAGCATTCACCCTGACGCTCCGCCCATTCTTGAGTGCGACGAGGGCATAAACACGCATTGTGACCCTCAGTGTGAGTCCTGTCCTCTCGGACGTCCTCTCAGTGGCTGGACCATTAGATGTCATAATGGGCTTGACATGTCCCTAGGCCCCAATTTTTAACCAGATTTCTGGTTGTCCAGTCGCCCCTCCCAGGGCTCTACTCTGGAATCCCTCATTTGCTGGGACACCTGAGGTTGAAAAACAAAACAAAATAAATCAATAACAACAGAACAACGGACTTCTTCCATCCCACAGAATGACCCCAAACTCTTTGGACGGGGCCAAACCCCCAGAGAGTAAGACTCGTCCATTTCCCATGAAGTCACCCGGAAATTTCACGACCATGAGTGACACGATAACCAGAGATAAAAACTTGAGCAAGAGCCTCACACTCGCCCTATTTTCATATCCTGAAGAGTTCTCCTCATGGTCTGTAGATCAGTCCTGCCATACCTATGACCAGAAACATAAGCTGAGTTTGTGTTTTCAGACAACTGTCCAAACAGCCCTGGCCTACACACCCTACAGGCTCACGCCCCTGGAGCCAAACCTGACGATTGTGCTTGCCCTTTCCAAGGGAATTGTGTGTGCCCATTCCAATGGCCACAACCCAACTAAGAGGATAAACCTCCAAAGTCCCTGAGGCATTCCCAATATTTGTGGCTTCCAAGGACAAACAGGGGCAATCTGGGCCCATCTGAGCTCCTACCGGCACTCAGACCCATAGACTGATGTCCCCAGAGGTAAAAAGGAACGAACGGGCCCCTAGGCACATATCCGATCCATTGCTTTGGTTTCCAGTCATCTCTCCTCAGAGGCCTGGATTTCAAAAACAGCATATAGCTGTTTCTTGACTCACCCATCAGAACAAATCTCATCTACACATGGGAAACTTACACGATGGAGCTGTGTGAAAGCCTCTCTTTAGGAGAACCCTTCAGGGCCCCAGTGCCACCGCTTCATTCCAAGGTCTCCATAGACACAAAATCATATTAGGACACATCCACGGGAGAGTCCATTTCAACTCAGCCTCCTCGGTTGCTCTCCCAGATCAGGCAGATCTAACCTGTCTTGTTGCTTGGAGATAATTGGAATGCGAGGTGGGCTACCCAGACATCCATCCTTAGAACCCTGCTCGGAATCATTGTCCTGGAGCCAACCCACAAGTCTCAATTGTCCTGCAGAAGAATCTTTGCATTTGGGAGCTTCTCACAACTCCCATCGTGGGAAAACCCCAAAGGCCTCGTGATCGACGAACACCTTCAAACGGGGGCCATCAGGGACAGAATGTCCAACCTGAGAGTTCGTCTGATCCTCGCCCTGACCTCAGATTCTCGAGATCTCGATTCAGGTCTGTAGATTGTGCCTGCCATATCCTCACCCAGAAACCTAAGCCTAGCTTGGGTTCTCAGACTTCCGTCCTCAGACTACTGGCCCACAAGCCCTCCAGTTTGGCAATCCAGAACTACAATGCAGCACTCTGCCTGCCCTCCAGAAGAAAAACATTGCCCTATGGGGCTACCCAGAAAACCCAAATGAGCAGCAACCTGCACGCCATTCGGTTTTACCCCAAATATATAGGCTGAACTGGGCACTAAAGCCCTTTCTGACACACCCTGAGCATGGACCTCCTGGCCCCACCCAGACAGCTTGACGCAGAATGAGAACATCAGACCCTTCATTCCCTTAGGTCGTCATCTCTTCTCAACCTCGGTTTTCAGGATTCAGAAACTAGACATTATCTCCAATCACGGCCTGGGTTTGAAAATGATGCAGAACTCAGAACTCTTCCTAACCCATGGCAAGAAACTTTGTGGTTGGTATGTTGTCCAAGGATCAGTGTAGTTGAAACCAGTGTGGCCCATGAGGCCCCGCCCATGCTTGCGGGCCACATTGGTCACAAACACACATTGTGACCCTCAGCCTGAGCCCAGTCGTCAGGTAAGGCCTCTCAGTGGCTGGATGGAGAGACAGCATATTGGGCTTGACATGCCCCTAGGCCCCAAATTTTAACCATAGTTCGGTTTGTTTCTTCACTCTTCCCCAGGGTTCTGCTTTGGAATTCTTCTTTTGGTGGGACACCCGAGGTAACAAACTTGAAAGGAGTCCTCCCATCCCACAGATTGAC
Organism: Mustela putorius furo; assembly: GCF_011764305.1. Lineage (NCBI taxonomy): Eukaryota > Metazoa > Chordata > Mammalia > Carnivora > Mustelidae > Mustela > Mustela putorius. Next base: position 52,869 of record NW_025422299.1, on the reverse strand, counting down.
AAAAAACAATTGGGATCGGGCCAAATACACAGAGAGCAAGATTCGTCCATGGCCCATGAGGCCACCCCAACATTCCACGGCAATCGCTGATACAAAATCCAGAGACAAAAGCCTGAGCACATGCCTCAGACTCGCTCATTCTTCATATCCTGAAGAGTTCTTCAGATAAGAACCGACACAGCACTCGAATGCACCCTAAATATATAGTCAAACCTGGGCACTAATGCACAGTCTGACAACCAGAGCCCGGACCTCGTGACCAACATCCAGACAGCTGACCGCACACTGAGCACATCAGACCCGCCATGGCCTTAGGTCATCATCTCTTCCCTACCTCAGATTTCAGGCTTAAAAACCTAGACCTTATCTCCAATCACTGCCCAGGGGTGACTGTGATACAGAAATCAAAACTCTTCCTTACCCATGGCAAGAAACCTTGTGGTTTACATGTTGTCCAACGTTCACTGTAGGAAAACCAGCATTCAGCCTGAGGCTCCGCCCATTCTTGAGTGTGACGAGGGCATAAACACGCATTGTGACTCTCAGCGTGAGTCCTGTCCTCTAGTCCGTTCTCTCAATGGCTGGATCATTAGATGTCATAATGGGCTTGACATGTCCCTAGGCCCCAATTTTTAACCAGATTTCTGGTTGTCCATTCGCCCCACAACAGGGCTCTCCTCAGGAATCCCTCATTTGGTGTGACACCTGTGGTTGAAAAACAAAACAAAACAAATCAACAACAACAGAACAACGGACTTCTTCCATCCCACAGAATGACCCCAAATTCTTTGGACGGGGCCAAAACCCCAGAGAGTAAGACTCATCCATTTCCCATGAAGTCACCCGGAAATTTCACGACCATGAGTGACACGATATCCAGAGACAAAAACTTGAGCAAGAGCCTCACACTCGCCCTTTTTTCATATCCCGAAGAGTTCTCCTCATGGTCTGGAGATCAGTCCTGCCATACCTATGACCCGAAACATAAGTCGAGTTTTTAATTTCAGACACCTGTCCAAACACCGTGGCCTGCACACCCTACAGGCTCAGGCCCTGGAGCCATACCTGACGACTGTGCTTGCCCTCTCCAAGGGAATTGTATGTGCCCATTCCAATGGCCACAACCCTACTAACTGGATAAACCTCCAAAATCCCTGAGGCCATCCCAATATTTGTGGCTTGCCAGGACAACAAGGGGCAATCTGGGCCCAGCTGAGCACCTACCAGCACTCAGACCCGTAGACTGATGTCCCCAGAGGTAAAAAGGAACGATCAGGCCCCTATGCACCTATCGGATCCATTGTTTTGGTTTCCAGACATCTCTCCTCAGAGGCCTGGATTTCAATAACAGCCTATGGCTGTTCCTTTACTCACCAATCAGAACAAATCTCATCTACACATGGGAAACTTGCACGATGGAGCTGTGTGAAAGCCTCTCTTTAGGAGAACCCTTCAGGGCCCAAGTGCCACCGCTTCATTCCAAGGTCTCCATAGACACAAAATCATATTAGGACACATCCACGGGAGAGTACATCTCAACTCATCCTCCTCGGCTGCTCCCCCAGATCCAGCAGATCTAATCTGTCTTGTTCCTTGGAGACAGTGGGAATGCGAGGTGAGCTACCCAGCCATCCATCCTTAGAACCCTGCTCGGAATCGTTGTCCTGGTGTCAACCAACAGGTCTCAATTGTCCTGCAGAATAATCTTTGCAGTTGGGAGCTTCTCACAACTCTCATTGTGGGAAAACCCCCAAGGCCTTGTGATCCACACCCCTCCTTCAAGAAGGGGCCATCAGGGACAGAATGTCCAACCTGAGCCATCGTCTGATCCTCGCCCTTACTTCATATGCACGAGATCTCGATTCAGGTCTGTAGATTGTGCCTGCCATATCCTCACCCAGAAACCTAGGCCTAGCTTGGGTTCTCAGACTTCCATCCTCAGACTACTGGCCCACAAGCCCTCCAGTTTGGCAATCCGGAACTACAATGCAGCATTCTGCCTGCCCTCCAGAAGAAAAACATTGCCCTCTGGGGCTACCCAGGAACCCCAAATGAGGATAAACCGGATACCATTTGGCTGTACCCCAAATATATAGGCTGACCTGGGCACTAGTGCCCTTTCTGACACAGCCTGTGCCTGGAACTCCAGGCCCCACCCAGACAGCTGGCCGCACACTGAGCACATCAGACCCGCCATGGCCTTAGGTCATCATCTCTTCCCTACCTCAGTTTTCAGGCTTCAGAACCTAGACCTTATCTCCAATCACGGCCCAGCGGTGACTGTGATGCAGAAATCAGAACTCTTCCTTACCCATTGCAGGAAACCTTGTGGTTGGCATGTTGTCCGACGTTCAGTGTAGGAGAAACCAGCATTCACCCTGAGGCCCCGCCCATTCTTGAGTGCGACGATGGCATAAACACGCATTGTGACCCTCAGCGTGAGTCCTGAGCTCTAGTATGTCCTCTCAGTGGCTGGACCATTAGATGTCATAATGGGGTTGACATGTCCCTAGGGCCCCAATTTTTAACCAGATTTCTGGTTGTCCAGTCGCGCCTCCCCAGGGCTCTACTCAGGAATCCCACATTTGGTGGGGCACCTGAGGTTGAAAAACAAAACCAAACAAATTAACAAAAACAAAACTACGGACTTCTTCCATCCCACAGAATGACCCCAAACTCTTTGGACGGGGCCAAACCCCCACAGAGTAAGACTCATCCATTTCCCATGAAGTCACCAGGAAATTTCACGACCATGAGTGACACGATATCCAGAGGCGAAAACTTGAGCAAGAGCCTCACACTCGCCCTTTTTTCATATCCCGAAGAGTCTCCTCATGGTCTGTAGGTCAGTCCTGCCATACCTATGACCCGAAACATAACCCGAGTTTGGTTATTCAGACAACTGTCCAAACAGCCCTGGCTTAAACACACCCTACAGGCTCAGGCCCCTGGAGCCAAAAATGACGACTGTGCTTGCCCTCTCCAAGGGAATTGTATGTGCCCATTCCAATGGCCACAACCCTACTAAGAGGATAAACCTCCAATGTCCCTGATTCCATCCCAATATTTGTGGCTTCCCAGGACAAACAGGGGCAATCTGGGCCCATCTGAGCACCTACCAGCACTCAGACCTGTAGACTGATGTCCCCAGAGGTAAAAAGGAACGAACAGGCCCCTAGGCACCTATCAGATCCATTGCTTTGGTTTCCAGGCATCTCTCCTCAAAGGCCTGGATTTCAATAACAGCATATGGCTTTTTCTTGACTAACCCATCAGAACAAATCTCATCTACACACGGGAAACTTGCACGATGGAGTTCTGTGAAAGCCTCTCTTTAGGAGAACCCTTCAGGGCCACAGTGCCACCGCTTCATTCCAAGGTTTCCATAGACAAAAAATCATATTAGGACACATCCACGGGAGAGTCCATTTCAAATCAGCCTCCACGGTTGCTCCCCCAGATCCAGCAGATCTAACCTGTCTTGTTGCTTGGAGACAATTGGAATGAGAGGTGGGCTACCCAGCCATCCATCCTTAGATCCCTGCTCGGAATCGTTGTCCTGGAGCCAACCAACAGGTCTCAATTGTCCTGCAGAAGAATCTTTGCTGGTTGGAGCTTCTCACAACTCCCATCGTGGGAAAACCCCCATGGCCTCGTGATCAACCCCCCCTTCAAGTAGGGGCCATCAGGGACAGAATGTCCAAACTGAGCGATCGTCTGATCCTCGCCCTGACTTCAGATGCACGAGATCTCGATTCAGGTCTGGAGATTGTGCCTGCCATATCCTCACCCAGAAACCGAGGCCTAGGGCACACCATTTGGCTGATATCCCCAGAGTTAAAAAGGAACGAACAGGCCCATAGGCACCTATCGGATCCATTGCTTTGGTTTCCAGGCATCTCTCCTTAGAGATCCTTAGATCCTTAGAATCCTGCTCTTGCGTCGTTTCTTATGGGACATCCTTGAGCCATCCAACAGGTCTCGACTGTCCCACCGGAGTCCTTGTGCATGGACCACCTCACAACTCATATCATGGAAAGCTTCCAAGGTCACATGATGCCCCCAATCTTCATGAAGGCAGATCATGGAAAGAAACTCCAACCTGACCCAACGGCTGATCTTCGCCTTGACTTCAGATGCACGAGATCTTGATTAAGCTCTTCAGAGTGTACCTGTTGTGCCCTAACCCCCAAACCTAAGCATAGCTAGTGTTCTCAGACTTCCGTCCTCACTCTCCTGGACCACACGCCCTCCATTTTGGGATTTCCGATGACACAGTGATGCACTCTGCCTGCCCTCTAGAAGAAAAACGTTGCCCTATGGGTCTACCCAGAAACCTCAAATGAGGATCAACCTGCATACCACTCAAATGTACACCAATTATATAGTCTAGCCTGTGCACTAATGCCCTGTCTGACACAACCTGAGGCCTGAATTCCCAACCGACACCCAGACAGCTTGCCGTACACTGAGAACATCTGAACCGCCATGGCCTTAGGTTGCCATCTCTTTCCAACCTGGTTTTCAGGCTACAGAAACCTAGACCTTATCTCTACTCATTTCCCATGGGTGAACGTGATGCAGAAATCATAACTCCTCCTTCCCTCTAGCCCCAATCTTGTGGTTTGCAGGTCTTCCAAAGTTCAGTGTAGGACCCCTGTAGGGCCTACAGGAGTAGTAGTAGGGCCCGTGAGGTTAGTGTAGGGACCCCGAGGCCCTGCCCATGCTTAAGAGATGCGGTGGGCACAAAAACACATTGGGACCCTCAGTTTGAACCCTGTCCTCAAGTAAAGCCTCTCAGTGGCTGGACCATGAGCCCACATATGGGGCCTGCCATGCCCCAAGTCACCCAATCTTAACTAGATGTAGAGACATCTAGTCACCCCTACTCAGGGCTCTGCTCTGGAATCCCTCTTTGGTGGGACATTTGAGGTAAGTAAACACAGAAAGGATTCCTCCCACCCACAGAATGACCCCAATCACTTGGGAACAGGCCATCCCCAGGGAGAAAGACTCGTCCATGGCCCATGAGGCCAGCCCGACATTCCACGGCCACTATTGACACAAAATCCAGAGACATAAGCCTCACACTTAGGTCATAGCCCAAAAAATTCACCTCATAGTCTGTAGATCGGGCCTGCCATACCTACGTCCCCAAACCGTGTTTTCAGACTTCTATCCTGGCATCCCTGTCCCACACACACTCCAGGCTGAGGCCCCTGGAGCCACACCTCAGGACTGTGCCTGCCCTCACCAAGGAAATTCTTCCCATTCCATTGGCCAAAACCCTACAGATTAGGAGAAACCTCCAAAGTCCCAGAGGACATTCCAATAGTGTAAGTCGCCCAGTACAAAGAGGGGTGATCTGTCACAAGCTGAGCAACGACCTCAAATCACCCATAGACAGATATCCCACGAGAAAGGTATTAAACTGGACAGGCCCCTCGAACGTAATTGGTTCCATTGCTTGTGTTTCTAAGCATCTCTCCTCAGAGGCCTGTTTTCCAATACCAGCATATGGGGGATTCCAGAGATACCAATCAGAACAAATCTTGTCTCCACATGGGAAACTTATCCTTTGGAGCTCTGTAAAAACCTCCAGTTAGGAGAAACCTTCAGGTAACCGGAGCCACCGCCCTATTCCAAGGGCTCCATGGACACAAACCCGCATTATGACCATTCGGCAGGAGAGTACATTTCAACTCAGCCCCGTTGATTACTCCCCCAGAGCCAGAATATCAAACCTGCCTTGTCGCTAGGAGACAACTTGAATGCAAAGAAGACTCTCTAGGCATCCATCGTTGTAATCCTGCTCTGGCGCCGTTCCATATGGGATGTCCTGGGAGCCTTCCAACAGGTCTTGACTGTCCAGCAGAAGGAATCCTTGCAGATTGGAGCATCTCACAACTCCTATCGTGGGAAAACCTACATGGCCTCATGAGATGCTCCCCTTTATAAAGGGGCCATCATGGACAGAAACTCCAACCTGAGCCAACTTCTGATCCATTGCTTTGGTTTATATGTATCTCTGCTGGATCTCGCAGAGCAACCGAATATGCTGAGTTGAATTGGACTCTCCCGTGCATGTGTCCTAATATGATTTTGTGTCTATGGAGACCTTGGAATGAAGCGGTGCACTGGGGCCCTAAAGGGTTCTTCTAAAAAGAGGCTTTGACACACCTCCCACATGCATGTTTCCCATGTGTAGATGAGTTTTGTTCTGATGGGTGAGTGAAGAAACAGCCATATGCTGGTACTGAAATCCAGGCCTCTGAGGAAGATGCCTGGAAACCAAAGCAATGGTTCTGATTAGGGCCTAAGGGCCTGTTCATTCCTTTTTACCTCTGGGGATATCAGTCTACAAGTCTGAGTGAAGGTAGCTTCTCAGATGGGCTCAGATTGCTCCTGTTTATCCTGGGAAGCCACCACTATTGGGATGGCCTCATGGACTTTGGAGGTTTATTCTATTAGTAGCATTGTGGCCATTGGAATGGGCACACACAATTCCCTTGGAGAGGGCAAGTACAGTCCTCAGGTAGGCTCCAGGGGCCGGAGCCTGTAGGGTGTCTAGGCCTGGGCTGTTTGGACAGTTGTCTGAAAACACAAACTCGGATTATGTTTCGGGTCATAGGTATGGCAGGACTGATCTACAGACCATGAGGAGAACACTTTGGGATATGAAAAATGGGCGAGTGTGAGGCTCTTGCTCAAGTATTTATCTCTGGATATCGTGCCATTCATGGTTATGAAATATCCGGGTGACTTCATGGGAAATGGACAAGTCTTACTCTCTGGGGGTTTGGCCCCGTCCAAAGAGTTTGGGGTCATTCTGTGGGATGGAAGAAGTCCGTTTTTTTTTTTTTTTTTTTGTTGTTGTTGTTTTGTCTTGTTTTTCAAACCCCACCAAATGAGGGATTCCAGAGTAGAGCCATGGGGAGGGGCGATTGGACAACCAGAAATCTGGTTTAAATTTGGGGCCTAGGGACATGTCAAGCCATTATGGCATCTAATGGTCCAGCCACTGAGAGGACGTACTAGAGGACAGGTCTCCCGCTGAGGGTCACAATGCGTGTTTATGCCCTCGTCCCACTCAAGAATGGGCGGGGTGTCAGGGTGAATGCTGGTTTCTCCTACACTGAACGTGGGACAACATGCCAACCACAAGTTTCTTGCCATGCGTAAGGAAGAATTCTGATTTCAGCATCACACTCACCCCTGGGCAGTGATTGGAGATAAGGTCTAGGTTCTGAAGCCTGAAAACTGAGGTAGGGAAGAGATGATGACCTAAGGCCACAGCAGGTCTTATGGGCTCAGGGTTCGGTCAGCTGTATAGGTGTTGCTCAGGAGGTCCCGGCTCAGGGTGTGTCAGACAGTGCATTACTGCCCAGGTTAGACTATATAATTTGGGTACATTCGAGTGCCGTCTAGGTTTATTCTCATTTAATGTGCCGGGGCAGCTCATTGGGCAATAATTTGTTTCTAGAGGGCAGGCAGAGTGCTGCAATGATGGTCCGGAATTGCCAAACTTGTGGGCTTCGGGGCCAGGAGTGTGAGGACGGAAGTCTGAGAACACAAGCCAGACTTGGGATTCGGGGCGAGGGCACTGCATGTACCTCCTGAAGATCTGAAGCAATATCTCATGCATCTGAAGTCAGAGCGAGGATCAGACGTTGGTTCAGCTTGGATCTTCTGTTCATGACGGCCCCTTAATGAAGGGAGCCGAATCTCGAGACCGTGGAGGTTTTCCCACGTTTAGAGTGGTGGGATGCCCCCTCCTAGGATTCCTTCTCCGGGACAATTGAGACCTGTTGGACAGCTCCAGGACATCCCATATGGATGAGTCCAGACCAACGTTCGAGGATGGATGCCTGGGAAGCCCGCCTCGCATTCCAATTGTCTCCTAGCGACAAGACAGTTTAGATCTGATGGCTCTGCGGGAGCAACCGGGGTGGCTGAGTTGAAATGGACTTTCCTGAGGATGGGTCTAATGTGTGTTGGTGTCCATGAGGGCCTTGGAATGGGGCGGTGGGACCCAGACACTGATGTATTCTCCAAGCTTTTGACATAGCTCCCATGCACAAGTTTCCTTGTGGAGACGAGGTTTGTTCTGATGGGTGCCTCAGGAAAACCCCAATGCTGGTATTGGAAACCAGGGTTTTGAGGAGACATGCCTGTAAACCAAAGCAATGGATCCGATTTTGGCCTAGGGTCCTGTGTGGTTCTATCTTCCTCTCTGGGGAAATCCATCTAGGGTATGAGTGGAGGTAGATGCTCAGCTGGTGACAGACTGACGTTTTTTGTCCCGGGCGACCTATACTATTGGGATGGTGTCAGAGACTTTGGAGGGTTCTCCTAATTTGTACGATTTTGGACAATGGAATGGGCAGAAATCCCATGGATTTGGTAGGCACAGTCCTAATGTGTGGCTCCAGGGTCCCCAGCCTGGATGGTGTGTGGCCCAGGACTTTGAGGACAGAAGTCTGAAAACACAAACTCAGCTCATGTTTGGGGATGTAGGTATAGAAGGCCCGATCTACAAACCATGAGAAGACATCTTCAGGATATGAAGATAGTGCGAGTCTGAGGCGCTTGCTCAGGCTTTTGTCTCTGGATTTTGTTTCAGCGATGGCCATGGAATGTCGAGGAGACCTCATGGGCCATGGACGAATCTTGCTCTCTGTGGATTTGGCCCAATCCCAATTGTTTTTCGTCAATCTGTTGGATGGAGGACTCCTTTCAGTGTTGTTACCTAAGGTGTCCCACCAAAAGAGGAGTTCCAAAGCAGAGCCCTGGGGAAGAGTGAAGGGACAACCCGAACTATTGTTAAAAATTTGGGCCTAGGGGCATGGCAAGCCCAATATGCTGTCTCTTCATCCAGCCACTGAGAGGCCTTACCTGAGGACTGTGCTAAGCCTGAGGGTCACAATGTGTGTTTCCCACCTATGTGGCCCGCGAGCAATGGCGAGGCCTCATTGGACACACTGGTATCCACTACACTGAACATTATACAACAAGCCTACCACAAGGTTTCTTTCCATTGGGAAAGAGTTCTGATTTCTCATCATTTTCAAACATGGGCAGTGATTGGAGATAAGGTCTAGGTTCTAAATCCTGAAAACCGAGGCTGGGAAGAGATAACGACCTAAGGCAATGGCTGGTCCGATGTGCTCATTGAGCGGCCAGTTGTTTGGGTGGGGCAAGGAGGTCCAGGCTCAGCCTCTGTCAGAAAGGGCATTATTGCCCAGCTCAGCCTATATATTTTGGGTACAGCCAAGTGGCGTGCGGGTTGGTCTTCATTTGGGGTTTCTGGGTAGCCCCAGAAGGCAATGTTTTTCTTCTGGAGGGCAGGCAGAGTGCTGCATTATAATTCTGGATTGCCAAACTGGAGGGCTTGTGGGCCATTAGTCTGAGGATGGAAGTCTGAGGACACAAGCTAGGCTTAGGTTTCTGGGTGAGGACATGGCAGGCACAATCTACAGATCTGAACCGAGATCTCGTGCATCTGAAGTCAGGGTGAGGATCAGACGATCGCTCAGGTTGGACCTTATGTCCCTGAGGGCCACTTCATGAAGGGGGGGGGAATCACGAGGCCATGGGTGTTTTCTCACGAAGGGAGTTGTGAGAAGCTCCCAACTTCAAAGATTCTTCTGCAGGACAATTGAGACCTGTTGGTTGGCTCCAGGACAACGATTCCGAGCAGGGTTCTAAGGATGGATGGCTGGGTAGCCCACCTCGCATTCCAATTGTCTCCTAGCAACAAGACAAGTTAGATTTCTGGATCTCGCGGAGCAACCGAATACGCTGAGTTGAAATAGCCTCTCCTGTGGATGGGTCCTAATGTGTTTTTATGTCTATGGATACCTTGGAATGAAGCGGTGGTACTGGGGCCCTGAAGGGTTCTCCTAAACAGAGGCTTTCACAGAGCTCCATCGTGCAAGTTTCCCATGTGTAGATGAGATTTGTTCTGGTGGGTGAGTCAAGAAACAGCCATATGCTGGTACTGAAATCCAGGCCTCTGAGGAGAGATGCCTGGAAACCAAAGCAATGGATCCGATTAGGGCTTAGGGGCCTGTTCGTTCCTTTTTACCTCTGGGGATATCAGTCTACAAGTCTGAGTGAGGGTAGGTTCTCAGATGGGCTCAGATTGCTCCTGTTTGTCCTGGGAAGCCACCACTATCGGGATGGCCTCAGGGACTTTGGAGGTTTAACCTATTAGTATCGTTGTGGACATTGGAATGGGCACACAGAATTCCCTTGGAGAGGGCAAGTACAGTCCTCAGCTTGGCTCCAGGGGCCTAAGCCTGTAGGCTGTGTAAGCCAGGGCTGTTTGGACAGTTGTCTGAAAACAGAAACTCGGCTTATGTTTCGGGTCATAGGTATGGCAGGACTGATCTACAGACCATGAGGAGAACTCTTCGGTATATGGAGAAGTCTTACTCCCTGGGGGTTTGGCCCAATCCAAAGACTTTGGGGTCATTCTGTGGGATGGAAGAAGTCCGTTTTTTGTTGTTGTTGTTTTGTTTTGTTTTGTTTTTCAAACTCAGGGGTCCCACCAAATAAGGGATTCCAGAGTAGAGCCTTGGGGAGCGGCGATTGGACAACCAGAAATCTGGTTAAAATTGGGTCCAAGAACAGCTAGACTTGGGTTTCAGGGCAAGGGCATTGCACGTACCTCCTGAAGATCTGAAGCAATATCTCATGCATCTGAAGTCAGAGCGAGGATCAGACGTTGGCTCAGCTTGGATTTTCTGTTCATGACGACCCCTTCATAAAGGGAGCCGAATCTCGAGACCGTGGAGGTTTTCCCACGTTGGGAGTGGTGGGATGCCCCCTTTAAGGATTCCTTCTGCGGGACAATTGAGACCTGTTGGACAGCTCCAGGACATCCCATATGGATGAGTCCAGACCAACGTTCGAGGATGGATGCCTGGGAAGCCCGCCTCGCATTCCAATTGTCTCCTAGCGACAAGACAGTTTAGATCTGATGGCTCTGCGGGAGCAACCGGGGTGGCTGAGTTGAAATGGACTTTCCTGAGGATGGGTCTAATGTGTGTTTGTGTCCATGAGGGCCTTGGAATGGTGCGATGGCACCGGGACCCTGAAGTATTCTCCTAAGCTTTTGACATAGCTCCCATGCACAAGTTTCCTTGTGGAGACGAGGTTTGTTCTGATGGGTGCCTCAGGAAAACCCCAATGCTGGTATTGGAAACCAGGGTTTTGAGGAGACATGTCTGTAAACCAAAGCAATGGATCCGATTTTGGCCTAGGGTCCTGTCTGGTTCAATAATCTTCTCTGGAGTCATCCTTCTAGGGTATGAGTGGAGTTAGATGCTCAGCAGGTGTCAGACTGCCCTTTTTTGTCCCGGGCGACCTATACTATTGGGATGGCCTCAGGGACTTTGGAGGGTTCTCCTAATTTGTACGATTTTGGACAATGGAATGGGCACAATTCCCATGGATTGGGTAGGCACAGTCCTAATGTGTGGCTCCAGGGTCCCCAGCCTGGATGGTGTGTGGCCCAGGACTTTGAGGACAGAATTCTGAAAACACAGACTCAGCTTATGTTTGGGGACATAGGTATGGCAGGCCCGATCTACAAACCATGAGAAGACATCTTCAGGATATGAAGAAAGTGCGAGTCTGAGGCGCTTGCTCAGACTTTTGTCTCTGGATTTTGTTTCAGCGATGGCCGTGGAATGTCGAGGAGGCCTCATGGGCCATGGACGAATCTTGCTCTGTGGATTTGGCCCGATCCCAATTGTTTTTCGTCAAACTGTGGGATGGAGGACTCTTTCAGGGTTGTTACATCAGGTGTCCCACCAAAAGAGCAATTCCAAAGCAGAGCCCTGGGGAAGAGTGAAGGGACAACACGAACTATGGTTAAAAATTGGGGCCTAGGGGCATGGAAGCCCAATATGCTCTCTCTTCATCCAGCCACTGAAGGCCTTACCTGAGTACTGGGCTAAGGTTGAGGGTCACAATGTGTGTTTGCTACCTATCTGGACCGCGAGCAATGGTGGGGCCTCAAGGGACACACTGGTTTCCACTACACTGAACGTTGGACAACAAGCCAACCACAAGTTTTCCTGCCATCGGGAAGGAGTTCTGATTTCTGCATCATTTTCAAACCTGGGCAGTGATTGGAGATAAGGTCTCGGTTCTGAAGCTTGAAAACTGAGGTTGGGAAGGGATAACGACCTAAGGCCATGGGGGGTCTGAAGTTCTCAGTTTGCAGCCAGCTGTCTGGGTGGGCCAAGGAGGTCCAGGCTCAGGCTGTGTCACAAAGGGCATTATTGCCCAGGTCATCCTATATATTTTGGGTATAGCCAAGTGTCGTGCAGGTTGATTTTCATTTGGGGTTTCTAGGTAGCCCCAGAGGGCAATGTATTTCTTCTGCAGGGCAGGTACAGTGCTGCATTGTAGTTCTGGATTGCCAAACTGGAGGGCTTGTGAGCCAGTAGTCTGTGGACAGAAGTCTGAGGACAAGCAAAGCTTAGGTTTCTGGGTGAGGACATGGCAGGCACAATCTACAGACCTGAACCGAGATCTCGTGCATCTGAAGTCAGGGTGAGGATCAGACGATCGCTCAGGTTGGACCTTATGTCCCTGATGGCCCCTTTATGAAGGGGGGGGGATCATGTGGCCATGGGGGTTCTCTCACTATGGGAGTTCTGAGAAGCTTCCAACTGTAAAGATTCTTCTGAAGGACAATTGAGACCTGTTGGTTGGCTCCAGGCCAAAGATTCCGAGCAGGGTTTTAAGGATGGATGGCGGGGTAGGCCACCTTCCATTCCAATTGTCTCCTAGCAACAAGACAAGTTAGATCTGCTGGATCTCGCGGAGCAACCAAATACGCTCAGTTGAAATGGACTCTCCTGTGGATGGGTCCTAAGGTATTTTTGTGTCTATGGAGACCTTGTAATGGGGCAGTCGCACACAGGCCCTGAAGGATTCTCCCAACTGGAGGTTTTGAGACATCTTCAAAGGATAATTTTCCCATGTGTAGAAGAGATTTGTTCTGATTGCTGCCCCATGATATCCCCATATGCTAATATTGGAAACCAGGCCTGTGAGGAGAGATGCCTGTAACTGAAAGCAATGATTCTGATTCAGGCCTAGGGGCCTGTCTGATTCAATCTTCTTCTCTGTGGACATCCATCTATGCTGAGTAGAGGTAGATGGTCAGCTGGTTTCAGATGACCCTTGTTTGTCCTGGGCGGCCTACATTATTGGGATGTCCTTGGGGACTCTGGAGGTTTTTCATAATTTGTACAATTGTGGACAATGGAATGGGCAGAATTCCCGTGGTATGGACAGGCACAGTCCTGATGTGTGGCTCCAGGGGCCCCAACCTGAAGGTTCTGTGGGCCAGGAATGTGGGGACAGAAGTCTGAAAACACAAACTCGGCTTAGGTTTGGGAAGTAGGTATGGCAGGCCCGATCTACAGACCGTGAGGAGAACTCTTGGGGATACGACAAAAGAGCGAGTGTGAGGCGCTTGCTCAGACTTTTTTCTCTGGATTTGTTTTCAACGATGGCTGTGGAATTTCGGGGAGGCCTCATGGGCCATGGACGAGACTTCCTCTCTGTGAATTTGGTCCAATCCCAATTGTTTTGGGTCAATCTGAAGGATGGGAGGATTCCTTTTAGTTTTGTTACCTCAGGTGTCCCACCAAAAGAGGGATTCCAAAGCAGAGCTCTGGGGAGGGATGAATGGACAACCCGAACAATCCAATTGGGGTGAGGTCGAGAACCGAGCAGGTTGATCCTCATTTGGGGTTTATGGAGATCCCCATAGAGCAACGTTTTTCTTCTGGAGGGCCAGCATAGGGCTGCATTTTGGTTCCAGAATTCCAAGTCTTGAGGACATGTTTGCCAGGAGTGTGAGGAAGGAAGTCTGAAAGCACAAGGTAGCACGAGGTTTGGGCCCACTGTGTAGAGGCTGAATCGAGATCTCCTGCATCTGAGGTCAGGGCGAGTATCAGATGTTGCCTCAAGCTGGAGTTTGTGTCCATGAAGGCCCATTCCTGAAGGGGATGGGGGCGTCATGAGGCCAGGGAGGTTTCCCTACGCTGGGAGTTGTGAGCTGCTCCAAACTTAAATGTTTCCTTCTTCAGGACAGTCGAGTACTATTGGATGTTTCCAGGATGCCCCATACAGAAAGACTCGAGAGCAGGGGCCTAAGCATGGATGCCGAGAAACGCCAACTCACCTTCCCATTGCCTGGTCGAGACAAGGCACGCTCAATCTGCGGGCTCTTGGGTGAGCAACCCAGAAGGCTGAGTTTAAATGGACTTTCCTGAGGATGAGTCATAATGTGGGTTGGTGGCCATGGAGACCTTGGAATGTGGCGGTAGCTAAGGGACTCTGCAGGATTCTCCAACCCAAAGGGTTTGACACAACTCCAACAAGGAAGCTTTCCATGTGGAGATGAGAGGTGTTCTGTCTGGTGCCTCAGGATAGCCCCATATGCTGGTCTTCGAACACAGGCCTCGCAGGAGTGATACCTGGACACCAAAGCAAGAGTTCATAATAGGGCCTAAGGGCCTGTCTGGTTCAATCTTCTGTCTCTGCGGATATCAGTCTGTGTGTCTGCATGGAGGTAGTAGTTGCTCAGCTGGTGTCATAATGCCCCTGTTTGTCCAGTGCGGCTTGCGGTAGTGGGATGTCCTTGGGGACCTTGAGGTTTCTATTATTTTGTAGAGTTGTGGCCAATGGAACGGGCAGTTTCTTAGGAGAGAGCAGGCACAGTTCTGTGGTGAGGCTCCAGGGACCCCAGCCTGGAGGTGGTGTGGGCCACGGCTGTGCAGACAGACATCCAAAAACCCAAACTCAGCTCAGGTTTGGGGCCGAGGTTATGGCAGGCCTGATCTACAGTCCGTGAGGGGGGCTACTCTGGATATGAAAGAAGGGTGAGAGGGAGGCAGTCGCTCCGTCTTTTCTTTTGTCTCTGGATATTGTGTCCACAATGGCCGTTTAATGTAGGAGTTGCCTCATGGGTCGTAGAAGTCTCCCTCTCTGGTAGTTTGTCCAGCCCCCAAGAGTTTGGGGTCATTCTGTGGGAAGGGAAGAGTCCTGTTTTCTGCTTCATGTGTCCCCCCAGTAGAGGGATTCTGGAGCATAGCAGTGGGTACTGACAACTGGAATACTCGCTCTCTGGTTAAGCATGGGGGCCTATGGATATGACAAGCCCCATAGGCAGGATCTTGGTCCAGCCACTGAGAGGCGTTACTTTAATACGGGACTCACGCTACAGGTCACAATGCATGTCTGTGCCCTAGGCGGCCCTCAAGCACTGGCGTGGCCTTTCCGACAATGCAGGTTTTCCCACATTGAACGTTGGACAACATGCCAACCACAAGGTTTCTGGCCATGGGGAAGGAGGAATTCTAATTTCTGCATCACGTTCACCCCTGGCAGTGGTTGGACATAAGGTCTAGGTTCTGAAGCCTGAAACCCGAGGTTGGGAAGAGATGACGAACTACAGCCATAGCGGGTCCCTTGTGTCCAGGTTGGAGCCAGCTGTCTAGGTGTCGTTTGGGATGTCTTGTCTCAGGCTGTGCCAGACAGGGCATTTCATATTCAGGGTAGGCTGTATAATTGCTTTACAGTCGAGTGGCATGCATTAGATAATCATTTGGGGTTTCTTATTAGCAGTATAGGGCCAAGATTTTCTTCTGGAGGGCAGGCAGAGTGCTGCATTGTGGCTTCGGAATTCCCAAACTGGAGGGCTTGTGGGCCAGGAGAGTGAGGACGGAAGTCTGAGAACACAAGCTAGGCTTAGGTTTCGGGGAATGGACATGGCAGGCACACTCTGCAGAGCTGAATTGAGATCTCATGAGTCTGAAGTCAGGTCGAGGATCAGACTTTGGCTCAGGTTGGAGTTTCTGTCCATGTTGGCCCCTTCATGAAGGGGGGGGCATTATGAGGCCATGGGGGTTTTCCCACTATTAGAGTTGTGAGATGCTCCAAACCGCAAGGATTCCTTCTGTGGGACAATTAAGATTTGTTGGATGGCTCCAGGACGTCGCATAAGGTATTTTTCCAGATCAGGGTTCTAAATATGGATGCCTTGGCAGACAGCCTCAATTCCAATTTTCTCCTAGCAACAAGAAACGTTTGATCTGCTGGCTTGGGGTAGCATCAGAGGGGGCTGAGTTGGAATGGACTTTCCTGAGGATGGTCTTAAATGAGTTGAAATGGACTTTCCTGAGGATGGTCGTAATGTTGGTTTGAGTCCATTGAGACCTTGGTATGGGGCAGTGGCACCAGGGCCCTGAAGGATTCTCCTAACCAGAGGTGATAACAAAGCTCCAATGAGCAAGTTTTCCATGGGGAGACGAGATTTGTTCTTATTGGTGCCTCAGGAAACCACCATTTGCTGGTATTGGAAATGAGGCCTCTGAGGAGAGATGCCTGGAAACCAAAGCAATGGATCTGATTAGGTCCTAGGGGCCTGTCCGGTTCAATATTCTTCTCTGGGGACATCTTTTGTCTGAGTGGAGGTAGTTGCTCAGCTGGTTTGAGATCACACCTGTTTGTCCTGGGTGGCCTACACTATTGGGATGGCCTCGGTAACTTTGGAGGTTTTCCTAATTTGAAAGGTTGTGGCCAATGGAATGGGAAGAATTCTCTTGAAAGGGAAGCACAGTCCTGAGGTGTGGCTCCAGGGACCCAAGTGTGGAGCGTGTGTGGTCCAGGGCTATTTGGACAAAAGTCTGAAAACACAATCTCCACTTAGGTTTTGGTCTGTAGGTATGGCCGGCCCAATATATAGACCGTGAGGAGAACTCTTTGGGATATGAACAAAGGGCGAAAGTGAGGTGCTTGCTCATGCTTATTTTTTTCTGGATATGTGTCACCGATTGCCATGGAATGTCCGGGTGTCCTCATGGGCCATCGATGAGGCTCCCTTTCTGGGGATTTGACCCAATCCCAAGAGTTTGGGGTCATTCTGTGGGAACGGAGGAGGCCTTTCTGTTTTTTTTTTACCTCAGGTGGACCACCAAAAGAGGGATTCCACAGCAGAGTCCTGGGGAGGGGCGACTTGACAACCAGAACTCTGGTTAACATTGGGACCTAAGAACATGGCAAGCCCCATATGTGGGCTCTTGGTCCAGACACTGAGAGGCCTTCCTTGAGCATAGGGATCACATTGAGTTTCACAATGTGTTTTTGTGCCCAAGGAGCCCCTCAAGTCAGGGCGTGGCCTAATGTACAATGCTGGTTTCTCCTACACTGAACGTTGCACAATATGGCAACCACAAGTTTTCTGGCCATGGGGAAGAAGGAGTTCTAATTTCTGCAACACTTTCACTCCTGGACTGTGAGTGGATTTAAGGTCTAGGTTTGAAGCCTGAAAACTGAGGTTGGGAAGAGATGAAGACCTAAGGCCATGGTGTGACTGATGTGCTCAGTGTTCGGCCAGCTGTTGAGTGTGGGTTGGGAGGTGCAGTCTCAGGCTGTGGCAGACAGGGAATTAGTGCCCAGGCTAGACTCTATCATTGGGGTGCAGTCGAGTTTCGTGCAGGTTGGTACTCATTTGTGGTTGCTGGGTAGCCCCAGAGGGCAACATTTTTCTTCTGGAAGGAAGACACAGTGCCACATAGTGGCTCCAGAATTCCCAAACTGGAAGGCTTGTGGGCCTGGAGTGTGAGGAAAAAATTCTGAGAACACAAGCCAGACTTAGATTTCGGGGTGAGGGGACGGCAGGAACCCTCTGCAGAGATGATTCGAGATCCCGTGTACCTGAAGAAAGAGCTAGGATCAGACGTTGGCTCAGGTTGGAGTTTCTGTCCATGATGGCCCCTTCATGAAGGGGAGGGTGTCACGAGGCCATGGAGGCTTAGTTTTTTTTGGGTGAGGGCACAGAAGGCACACTCTGCAGACCTGAATCAAGATCTCATGCACCTGAAGCCAGGGCGAATATCAGACGTTTGCTCAGGTTGGAGTTTTTGTCCATGATGGCCCCTTTATAAAGTGGAGAGTCTCAAGAGGCCATGAAGATTTTCCCACAATGGGAGTTGTGAGATGCACCAGACTGCAAAGATTCCTTCTGTGGGACACTTGAGACCTGTTGGATGGCTCTAGGATGTCCCATATGGAACGACTCCAGAGTAGGGTTCTAAGGATGGATGCCTGGGCAGCCCGCCTCCCATTCTAGTTGTCTCCTAGCAACAAGGCAGGTTTGATCTGCAGGCCCTGGGGGAGAAACCAAGGGGGATGAGTTGACATGGACTCTACCGAGGATAGATCATAATGTGGGTTTAAGTCCATGGAGACCTTGGAATGGGGCGCTTGATCCGGGGCCCTGAAAGATTCTCCTAAACAGAGGTTTTTATAGAGCTCCAAAGAGTACATTTCCTATGTGGAGACGAGATTTTTCTATGAGAGCCTCAGTAATCCCCCATATGCTGGTATTGGTAACCAGGCCTCTGAGGAGAGATGCCTGGAAACAAAAGCAATGGATCTGATTAGGGCCTAAGTGCCTGTCCAGTTCCATCTTATTCTATGGGGATATCTGTCTCTGGGTCTGAGTGGAGGTAGTTTCCTAACTTGTGAAAGATCATCCCTGTTTGTCCTGGGCAGCCCACACTATTGGGATGGCCTCGGGGAGTTTGGAGGTTTCTCCTAATCTATAGGGTTGTGGCCAATGGAAATGGCAGAATTCCCCTGGAGAGGGAAGCCACAGTCCTCAGGTGTGGCTCCAGGGGCCCCAGCTTGGATGGTGTGTGGGCCAGGACTGTGGGGACAGAAGTCTGAAAACACAAACTCAGCTTAGGTTTGGGGATGTATGTATGAAGGCTCGATCTACAGACCGTGAGAATTTTCCGGGCTATGAACAAAGGGCGAGTATGTGGCGTTTGCTCAGGCTTTTGTCTCTGGATTTTGTGCCTACGGTGGCCGTGGAATGTCGGGGTGTCCTCAAGGGCCATGGACAAGTATTTCTCTGGTGATTTGGCCTGATCCCAAGTGGTTGGGATCATTCTGTGGATGGGAAGAGTCCTTTCTGTATTTTTTTTTTTTTTACCTCAGGTGTCCCACCAAAGAGGGATTCCAGAGCAGTGCCCTGAATAGGGGTGACTAGACATCTCTAACTCTGGTTGAGATTGGGGGACTAGGGGCTTGTCAAGCCCCATATGTGGGCTGTTGTTCCAGTCACTAAGAGGCTTTACATGAGGATAGGGCTCACGCTGAGGGTCACAATGTGTGTTTGTGCAAATTGTAGCCCTCAGGGATAGGTGGGGCCTCGTAGTCCATGCTGCTTTCTCCTACAATGAACGTTGGACCACATGCCAACCACAAGGTTTCTTGCCATGGCGAAGGAGAAGTTCTGATTCTTGTATCACGTTCACTCCTGAGCAGTGAGTGGAGATAAGGTCTAGGTTCTGAAGGTGAAAATTGAGGTTGGGTAGAGATGATGGCCGAAAGCCATTGTGGGTTTGATATGCTCAGTGTACGGCCAGCTGTCTGGGTTTTGGACTGGAGGTCTGCCTTCAGGCTGTGTCAGACAGGGCTTTAGTGCACAGGCTAGATTGTATAATTGGGGTAAGGTCGAGTGGCATGCAGGTTGTTACTCATTTGTCGTTTCTGGTTAGCCCTATAGGGCAACATTTTTCTTCTGGAGGGCAGGCAGAGTGCTGCATTGTGTCTCCAGAATTGCCAAACTGGAGGGGTGTGGCCAGGATTGTGAAGACGGAAGTCTGAGAACACAAGTTAGGTTTAGGTTTCGGGGCGAGGGCACAGCAGGCACAGTCTCAAGTGCTGAATCGAGATCACGTGCTTCTGAATTCAGGGCGCAGATCAGACTTTTGGTTTAGGATGGAGTTTCTGTCCGTGATGGCCCATTTATGATGGTGTGGGGCATCATGAGGAAATGGAGGTTCTCTCACAGTGGGATTGTGTAGTGCTTCAAACCACAAGGATTCATTCTGCGAGACAGTCAAGACAGGTTGTTTGGATTCAAGACGTCCCATACAGAAATTCTCCAGAGCAGGGTTCTAAGGATGGATGCCTGGGCAGCCCACCTCGCATTCCAACTGTCTCCTAGTGACAAGGCAGGTTTGATCTGCTGGCTCTGGGTGAGCAGCCGAGGGTGCTGATTTGAAATGGACTTTCCTGAGGATGGATCATAATGTAAGTTTGTGTCCTTGGAGACCTTGGAATTGGGCCATGGTGCCAGCGCCCTGAAGGATCCTCCTAACCTGAGGTATTGACACAGCTCCAAAGAGCAAGTTTCTCATGTGGAGATGAGATCTGTTCTGATTGTTTCCTTAGGAAACCCCCATATTCTGATATTGGAAACCAGGCCTCTGAGGAGAGTTACAAAGAAACCAAAGCAATGGATCAGAAGTTGGCTCAGGTTGGAGTTTCTGTCCATGATGGCCCCTTTATAAAGGGGAGCATCTCATGAGGCCATGTAGGTTTTCCCACGATAGGAGTTGTGAGATGCTCCAATCTGCAAGGATTCCTTCTGCGGGACAGTCAAGACCTGTTGGAAGGCTCCCAGGACATCCCATATGGAATGGCGCCAGAGCAGGATTCCAACGATGGATGCCTAGAGAGTCTGCTTTGCATTCCAGTTGTCTCCTAGCGACAAGGAAGGTTTGATATTCTGGCTCTGGGGGAGTAATCAACGGGGCTGAGTTGAAATGTACTCTCCTGCCGAATGGTCATAATGCGGTTTTGTGTCCATGGAGACCTTGGAATAGGGCGGTGGCTCCGGTTACCTGAAGGTTTCTCCTAACTGGAGGTTTTTACAGAGCTCCAAAGGATAAGTTTCCCATGTGGAGACAAGATTTGTTTTGATTGGTATCTCTGGAATCCCCCATATGCTGGTATTGGAAAACAGGCCTCTGAGGAGAGATGCTTAGAAACAAAAGCAATGGAACCAATTACGTTCGAGGGGCCTGTCCAGTTTAATACCTTTCTCTTGGGATATCTGTCTACGGGTGAGTTGAGGTCGTTGCTCAGCTTGTGACAGATCACCCCTCTTTGTACTGGGCGGCCTACACTATTGGAATGTCGTCTGGGACTTTGGAGGTTTCTCCTAATCTGTAGGGTTGTGGCCAATGGAATGGGAAGAATTTCCTTGGAGAGGGCAGGCACAGTCCTGAGGTGTGACTCCAGGGGCCTCAGCCTGGAGGGTGTGTGGGACAGGGATGTCAGGATAGAAGTCGGAAAAACACAAACTCGGCTTAGGTTTGGGGACGTAGGTATGGCAGGCCCGATCTACAGACTATGAGGAGAAATTTTTGGGCTATGACCTAAGTGTGAGGCTTATGTCTCTGGATTTTGTGTCAATAGTGGCCGTGGAATGTCGGGCTGGCCTCATGGGCCATGGAGGAGTCTTTCTCTCTGGGGATGGCCTGATCCCAAGTGATTGGGGTCATTCTGTGGGTGGGAGGAATCCTTTCTGTGTTTACTTACCTCAAATGTCCCACCAAAGAGGGATTCCAGAGCAGAGCCCTGAGTAGGGGTGACTAGATGTCTCCACCTCTGGTTAAGATTGGGTGACTTGAGGCATGGGAGACCCCATATGGGGGTTAAGGTCCAGCCAATGAGAGGCTTTACTTGAGGACAGGGTTCAAACTGAGTGTCCCAATGTGTGTTTGTGCCCAACGCAGCTCTTAAGCATGGGCAGGGCCTCAGGGACCCTACACTACCGTCAGGGGCCCTACTACTACTCCTGTAGGCCCTACAGGGGTCCTACACTGAACTTTGGATAAGATGCCAACCACAAGATTCTGGCAAGAGGGAAGGAGGAGTTATGATTTCTGCATCACGTTCACCCATGGGAAATGAGTAGAGATAAGGTCTATGTTTCTGTTGCCTGAAAACCAAGTTGGTAAGAGATGGCAACCTAAGGCCATGGCGGTTCAGATGTTCTCAGTGTACGGCAAGCTGTCTGGGTGTCGGTTGGGAATTCAGGCCTCAGGTTGTGTCAGACAGGGCATTAGTGCACAGGCAAGACTCTATAATTGGTGTACAGTTGAGTGGCATGCAGGTTTATCCTCATTTGAAGTTTCTGGGTAGACCCATAGGGCAACATTTTTTTCTAGAGGGCAGGCAGAGTGCAAAACTGTGTCATCGGAAATCCCAAAATGGAGGGAGTGTGGTCCAGGAGAGTGAGGACGGAGGTCTGAGAACACTAGCTATGCTTAGGTTTTGGCGTGAGGGCACAGCAGGAACATTCTGAAGAGCTTAATCAAGATCTCCTGCATCTGAAGTCAAGGCGAAGATCAGCCGTTGGCTCAGGTTGGAGTTTCTTTCCATGATCTGCCTTCATGAAGATTGGGGGCATCATGTGACCTTGGAATCTTTCCATGATATGAGTTGTGAGGTGGTCCATGCACAAGGACTCCTGTGGGACAGTCGAGGCCTGCTGGATAGCTAAAGGATGACCCATAAGGAACGATGCAAGAGCAGGGTTTTAAGGGTTCTAAGGATCTCTGAGTAGAGATGCCTGGAAACCAAAGCAATGGACCCGCTAGGTGCCTAAGGGCCTGTTCGTTCCTTTTTACCTCTGGGGACATCAGTCTACAGGTCTGAGTGCCGGTAAGTGCTCAGATGGGCCCAGATTGCCCCTGTTTGTCCTGGGAAGCCACAAATATTGGGATGGACACAGGGAATTTGGAGGTTTATGCTATTATTAGGGTTGTGGTCATTGGAATGGGCACATAAAATTCCCTTAGAGAGGGCAAGCACAGTCGTCAGGTTTGGCTCCAGGGGCCTGAGCCTGTAGCCAGGGCTGTTTGGACAGTTGTCTGAAAACACAAACTCAGCTAATGTTTCGGGTCATAGGTATGGCAGGAATGATCTGCAGACCATGAGGAGAACACTTCGGGATATGAAAATGGGCGAGTGTGAGGCTCTTGCTCAAGTTTTTGTCTCTGGAAATCGTGTCACTCATGGCCGTGAAATTTCCGGGTGACATCATGGGAAATGGACGAGTCTTACTCTCTTTTGTTTGGCTCCGTCCAAATGATTCGGGTCATTCTGTGGGATGGAAGAAGTCCGTTGTTCTGTTGTTGTTGATTTGTATTGTTTTGTTTTTCAACCTCAGGTGTCCCACCAAATGAGGGATTCCAGAGTAGAGCCCTGGGGAGGGGCGACTGGACAACCAGAAATCTGGTTAAAAATTGGGCCCTGGGTCATGTCAAGCCCATTATGACATCTAATGGTCCAGCCACTGAGAGGACGTACTAGAGGACAGGACTCACGCTGAGGGTCACAATGTGTGTTTATGCCCTCATCGCACTCAAGATTGGGCGGGGCCTCAGGGTGAATGCTGGTTTCTCCTACAATGAACGTTGGACAACATGCCAACCACAAGGTTTCTTGCCATGGGTAAGGAAGAGTTCTGATTTCTACATCACAGTGACCCGTGGGAAGTGATTTGAGATAAGGTCTAGGTTCTGATGCCTGAAAACTGAGGTAGGGAAGAGATGATGACCGAAGGCCATGGCGGGTCTGATGTGCTCATTGTGCGGTCAGCTGTCTGTGTGTTGGTCACGAGGTTCGGGCTCAGGTTGTCAGACAGTGCATTAGTGCCCAGGTTAGACTATATATTTTGGGTGCATTCTAGTGCCGTCTAGGTTCTTATCTGAAGAACTCTTCAGGATATGAAGAATGAGCGAGTCTGAGGCGTGTGCTAAGGCTTTTGTCTCTGGATTTTGTATCAGCGATGGCCGTGGAATGTTGTGGAGGCCTCATGGGCCATGGACTAATCTTGCTATCTATGGACTTGGCCCGATCCCAATTGTTTTTCGTCAATCTGTGGGATGGGAGGACTCCTTTCAGGTTTGTTACCTCAGGTGTCCCACCAAAAGAGGAATTCCAAAGCAGAGCCCTGCGGAAGAGTGAAGGGACAACCCGAACTATGGTTAAAAATTGGAGCCTAGGGACATGGCAAGCCCAATATGCTGTCTCTCCATCCAGCCACTGAGAGGCCTTACCTGAGGACTGGGCTCAGGCTGAGGGTCACAATGTGTGTTTGTGACCAATGTGGCCCGCAAGCATGGGAGGGACCTCATGGGCCACACTGGTTTCAACTAAACTGAACCTTGGACAACATGCCAACCACAAGGTTTCTTGCCATGGGAAAAGTGTTCTGATTTCTGCATCATTTTCAAACCCGGGCCATGATTGGAGATAAGGTCTAGGTTCTGAAGCCCGAAAACCGAGGTTGAGAAGAGATGATGAACTAAGGCCCTGGCGGGTCCGATGTGCTCAGTGTGCGGCCAGCTGTCTGGGTGGGGCCAGGAGGTCCAGACTCAGGCTGTGTCGAAAGGGCATTAGTGCCCAGGTCAGCCTATATATTTGGGGTACAGCCGAATGGCGTGCAGGTTGATCCTTACATGGGATTTCTGGGTAGCCCCAGAGGGCAATGTTTTTCTTCTGGAGGGCAGGCAGAGTGCTGCATTGTAGTTCTGGATTGCCAAACTGGAGGGCTTGTGGGCCAGTAGTCTGAGGACGGAAGTCCTGAGAACCCAAGCTAGGCCTAGGTTTCTGGGGTGAGGATATGGCAGGCACAATCTACAGACCTGAATCGAGATCTCGTGCATCTGAAGTCAGGCGAGGATCAGACGATCGCTCAGGTTGGACATTCTGTCCCTGATGGCCTTACTTCTTGAAGGGGGGGTGGATCACGAGGCCATGGGGGTTTTTTTCCCACGATGGGAGTTGTGACCAGCTCCCAACTGCAAAGATTCTTCTGCAGGACAATTGAGACCTTTTGGATGGCTCCAGGACAAAAGTTTCCGAGCAGGGTCCTAAGGATTATGGATGGCTGGGTAGCCCACCTCGCATTCCAATTGTCTCCAAGCAATAAGACAGGTTAGATCTGCTGGATCTGGGGGAGCAACCGAGGAGGCTGAGTTGAAATGGACTCTACCGTGGATGTGTCCTAATATGACTTTGTGTCTATGGAGACCTTGGAATGAAGCTGTGGCACTGGGGCCCTGAAGTGTTCTCCTAAAGAGAGGCTTTCACAGAGCTCCATCGTGTAAGTTTCCCGTGTGTAGATGAGATTTGTTCTGATGGGTTAGTCAAGAAACAGCCATATGCTGTTATTGAAATCCAGGTTTTGAGGAGAGATGCCTGGAAACCAAAGCAATGGATCCGATAGGTGCCTGGGGGCCTGTTCGTTCCTTTTTACCTGTGGGGACATCAGTCTACAGGTCTGAGTGCCGGTAGGTGCTCAGATGGGCCCAGATTGCCCCTGTTTGTCCTGGGAAGCCACAAATATTGGGATGGCATCAGGGACTTTGGAGGTTTATCCTCTTAGTAGGGTTGTGGCCATTGGAATTGGCACATACAATTTCCTTGGAGAGGGCAAGCACAGTCGTTCAGGTTTGGCTTCAGGGGCCTGAGCCTGTAGGGTGTGTAGGCCAGGGCTGTTTGGACAGATGTCTGAAAACACAAACTCGGCTTATGTTTCGGGTCATAGGTATGGCAGGACTGATCTACAGACCATGAGGAGAACTCTTCGGGATATGAAAAAAGGGCAAGTGTGAGGCTCTTGCTCAAGTTTTTGTCTCTGGATATCGTGTCACTCATAGTCGTGAAATTTCCGGGTGACTTCATGGGAAATGGACGAGTCTTACTCTCTGGGGGTTTGGCCCCGTCCAAAGAGTTTGGGGTCATTCTGTGGGATAGAAGAAGTCCGTTGTTCTGTTGTTGTTGATTTGTTTTGTTTTGTTTTTCAACCTCAGGGGTCGCACCAAATGAGGGATTCCAGAGTAGAGCCCTGGGGAGGGGCGACTGGACAACCAGAAATCTGGTTAAAAATTGGGGCCTAGGGACATGTCAAGCCCATTATGACATCTAATGGTCCAGCCACTGAGAGGACGTACTATAGAACAGGACTCACGATGAGGGTCACAATGCGTGTTTATGCCCTCGTCGCACTCAAGAAATGGGCGGGGCCTCAGGGTGAATACTGGTTTCTCCTACACCTGAACGTTGGACAACATGCCAACCACAAGGTTTATTGCCACGGGTAAGGAAGAGTTCTGATTTCTTCATCACAGTCACCCCTGGGCAGTGGTTGGAGATAAGGTCTAGGTTCTGAAGCCTGAAAACTGAGGTAGGGAAGAGATGATGACCTAAGGCCATGGCGGGTCTGATGTGCTCAGTGTGCAGTCAGCTGTCTGGGTGTTGGTCACGAGGTCCGGGCTCAGGTTGTCAGACAGTGTATTAGCGCCCAGGTTAGAGACTATATATTTTGGGTGCATTCGAGTGCCGTGTAGATTCTTATCTGAAGAACTCTTCAGGATATGAAGAATGAGCGTGTCTGAGGCGCGTGCTCAGGCTTTTGTCTCTGGATTTTGTATCAGCGATGGCCGTGGAATGTTGGGGAGGCCTCATGGGCCATTGACGAATCATGCTCTCTGTGGACTTGGCCCGATACCAATTGTTTTTTTGTCAATCTGTGGGATTGGAGGTCTCCTTTCAGGTTTGTTACCCTCAGGTGTCCCACCAAAAGAGGAATTCCAAAGCAGAGCCCTGGGGAAGAGTGAAGGGACAACCCGAACTATGGATAAATATTGGGGCCTATGGGCATGGCAAGCCCAATATGCTGTCTCTCCATCCAGCCACTGAGAGGCCTTATTGAGGACTGGGCTCATGCTGAGGGTCACAATGTGTGTTTGTGTCCAATGTGGCCCGCAAGCATGGGCGGGGCCTCATGGGCCACACTGGTTTCAACTACACTGAACCTTGGACAACATGCCAACCACAAGGTTTCTTCCCCTGGGGAAAGGGTTCTGATTTCTGCATCATTTTCAAACCCGGGCCGTGATTGGAGATAAGGTCTACGTTCTGAAGCCTGAAAACCGAGGTTGAGAAGAGATGACGACCTAAGGCCATGGCGGGTCCGATGTGCTCAGTGTGCGGCCAGCTGTCTGGGTGGGGCCAGGAGGTCCAGGCTCAGGCTGTGTCAGAAAGGGCATTAGTGCCCAGGTCAGCCTATATATTTGGGGTACAGCCTAATGCCGTGCAGGTTGATCCTCATTGGGGTTTTCTGGGTAGCCCCCAGAGGGCAATGTTTTTCCTTCTGGAGGGCAGGCAGAGTGCTGCATTGTAGTTCTGGACTGCCAAACTGGAGGGCTTGTGGGCCAGTAGTCTGAGGACGGAAGTCTGAGAACCCAAGCTAGGCCTAGGTTTCTGGGTGAGGATGGCATGCACAATATATAGACCTGAATTGAGATTTCGTGCATCTGAAGTGAGGGCGAGGATCAGAGGATCGCTCAGGTTGGACATTCTGTCCCTGATGGCCCCTACTTGAAGGGGTTTGGATCACGAGCCATGGGGTTTTTCCCAGGATGGTAGTTCTGAGAAACTCCCAACTGCAAAGATTCTACTGCAGGACAATTAAGACCTGTTGGTTGGATCCAGGACAATGATTCCGAGCAGGGTTCTAAGGATGGATGGCTGGGTAGCCCACCTGGCATTCCAATTGTCTCCAAGCAACAACAGGTTAGATCTGCTGGATATGGCGGAGCTACCGAGGAGGCTGAGTTGAAATGTACTCTCCCGTGGATTTGTCCTAATATGATTTTGTGTCTATGGAGGCCTTGGTATGAAGCGGTGGCCCTGCCGCACTGAAGGGTTCTCCTAAAGAGAGGCTTTCACACAGCTCCATCGTGCAAGTTTCCCAAGTGTAGATGATATTTGTTCTGATGGGTGAGTCAAGAAACAGTCATATGCTGTTATTGAAATCCCGGCCTCTGAGGAGAGATGCCTGGAAACCAAAGCAAAGGATCTGATAGGTCCCTACGTACCTGTTCGTTCCTTTTTTACCTCTGGGGACATCAGTCTGCGGGTCAGAGTGTCGGCAGGTGCTCACATGGGCCCAGATTGACCCTGTTTGTCCTGGGAAGCCACAAATAATGGGATGGCCTCAGGGACTTTGGAGGTTTATCCTCTTAGTAAGGTTGAGGCCATTGGAATGGGCACATACAATTCCCTTGGAGAGGGCAAGCACAGTCGTCAGGTTTGGCTCCAGGTGCCTGAACCTGTAGGGTGTGTAGGCCAGGGCTGTTTGGACAGTTGTCTGAAAACACCAACTCGGCTTATGATTCGGGTCATAGGTATGGCAGGACTGATCTACAGACCATGAGGAGAACTCTTCGGGATATGAAAAAAGGGCGAGTGTGAGGCTCTTGCTCAAGTTTTTTGTCGCTGGATGGATATGGTGTCACTCAGGGTCGTGAAATTTCCGGGTGACTTCAAGGGAAATGGATGAGTCTTGCTCTCTTGAGCTTTGGCCCCGTCCAAGAGTTTGGGGTCATTCTGTGGGATGGAAGAAGTCCGTTGTTCTGTTGTTGTTGATTTGTTTTGTTTTGTTTTTCAACCTCAGGTGTCCCACCAAATGAGGGATTCCAGAGTAGAGCCTGTCGATTGGCGACTGGACAACTAAAAATATGTTTAAATTGGGGCCTAGGGAAATGTCAAGCCCATTATGACATCTAATGTTCCAGCCACTGAGAGGACGTACTAGAGGACAGGACTCACGCTGAGGGTCACAATGCGTGTTTATGCCCTCGTCGCACTCAAGAATGTGCGGGGCCTCAGGTTGAATGCTGCTTTCTCCTAAACTGAACGTCGGACAACATGCCAACCACAAGGTTTCTTGCCATGGGTAAGGAAGAGTTCTGATTTCTGCATCACAGTCACCCCTGGGCAGTGATTGGAGATAAGGTCTAGGTTTTGAAGACTGAAAACTGAGGTACGTAAGAGATGATGACCTAAGGCCATGGCGGGTCTGATGTGCTCAGTGTGCGGTCAGCTGTCTTGGTGTTGGTCACGACGTCCGGGCTCAGGTTGTCAGACAGTGCATTAGTGCGCAGGTTTAGACGATATATTTTGGGGTTCCTTCGAGTGCCCTGTAGGTTCTTATCTGAAGAACTCTACAGGATATGAAGAATGAGCTAGTCGGAGGCGCGTGCTCAGGCTTTTGTCTCTGGATTTTGTATCAGCGATGCCCGTGGACAGTTTTGGGAGGCATCATGGTCCATGCACGAATCTTGCTCTCTCTGTGGATTTGGCCCGATCCCAATTGTTTTTCGTCAATCTGATGGATGGGAGGACTCCTTTCAGGTTTGTTACCTCAGGTGTCCCACCAAAAGAGGAATTCCAAAGCAGAGCCCT
This sequence comes from Mustela putorius furo, assembly GCF_011764305.1. Taxonomy (NCBI): domain Eukaryota; kingdom Metazoa; phylum Chordata; class Mammalia; order Carnivora; family Mustelidae; genus Mustela; species Mustela putorius. Next base: position 23,715 of record NW_025422299.1, on the reverse strand, counting down.
GGGGAAGAGTGAAGGGACAACCCGAACTATGGTTAAAAATTGGGGCTTAGGGGCATGGCAAGCCCAATATGCTGTCTCTCCATCCAGCCACTGAGAGGCCTTACCTGAGGACTGGGCTCAGGCTGAGGGTCACAAAGTTTGTTTGTGACCAATGTGTCCCGCAAGCATGGGCGGGGACTCATGGGCCACACGGGTTTCAACTACACTGAACCTTGGACAACATGCCAACCACAAGGCTTCTTGCCCTGGGGAAAGAGTTCTGATTTCTGCATCATTTTCAAACCCGGGCCGTGATTGGAGATAAGGTCTCGGTTCTGAAGCCTGAAAACCGTGGTTGAGAAGAGATGACGACCTAAGGCCATGGTGGGTCCGATGTGCTCAGTGTGCGGCAGCTGTCTGGGTGGGTCCAGGAGGGATAAGCTCAGGCTGTGTCAGAAAGGGCATTAGTGCTCAGGTCAGCCTATATATTTGGGGTAGAGCCGAATGGCGTGCAGGTTGATCCTCATTTGGGGTTTCTGGGTAGACCCAGAGGGCAATATTTTTCTTCTGGAGGGCAGGCAGAGTGCTGCATTGTAGTTCTGGATTGCCAAACTGGAGGGCTTGTGGGCCAGTAGTCTGAGGATGGAAGTCTGAGAACCCAAGCTAGGCCTAGGTTTCTGGGTGAGGATATGGCAGGCACAATCTACAGACCTGAATCGAGATCTCGTGCATCTGAAGTCATGGCGAGGATCAGACGATCGCTCAGGTTGGACATTCTGTCGCCGGTGGCCCCTTCTTGAAGGGGGGGTGGATCACGAGGCCATGGGGGTTTTCCCACGATTGGAGTTGTGAGAAGCTCCCAACTGCAAGGATTCTTCTGCAGGACAATTGAGGCCTGTTGTTTGGATGCAGGACAACGATCCGAGCAGGGTTCTAAAGATGGATGGCAGGGTATCCCACCTCGAATTCCAATTGTCGCCAAGCAACAAGACGGGTTAGATCTGCTGGATCTGGGAGAGCAACCAAGGAGGCTGAGTTGAAATGGACTCTCCCGTGGATGTGTCCTAATATGATTTTGTGTCAATGGAGACCTTGGAATGAAGTGGTGGCACTGGGGCCCTGAAGGGTTCTCCTAAAGAGAGGCTTTCACAAAGCTCCATCGTGCAAGTTTCCCAAGTGTAGATGAGATTTGTTCTGATGGGTGAGTCAAGAAACAGCCATATGCTGTTATTGAAATCCAGGCCTCTGAGGAGAGATGCCTGGAAACCAAAGCAATGGATCCGATAGGTGCCTACGGGCCTGTTCGTTCCTTTTTAACTCTGGGGACATCAGTCTCGGAGTCTGAGGGCCGGGTAGGTGCTCAGATGGGCCCAGATTGCCCCTCTTTGTCATTGGAATGCACAAATATTGGGATGGCCTCAGGGACTTTGGAGGTTTATCCTATTAGTAGGGTTGTGGCCTTTGGAATGGGCACATACAATTCCCTTGGAGTGGGCAAGCACAGTCGTCAGGTTTGGCTCCAGGGGCCTGAGCCTGTAGGGTGTGTGTGCCAGGGCTGTTTGGACAGTTGTCTGAAAACACAAACTCGGCTTATGTTTCTGGTAATAGGTATGGCAGGACTGATCTACAGACCGTGAGGAGAACTCTTCGGGATATGAAAAAAGGGCGAGTGTGAGTCTCTTGCTCAAGTTTTTGTCCCTGGATATCGTGTCACTCATGTTCGTGAAATTTCCGGGTGACTTCATGGTAAATGGTCGAGTCTTACTCTCTGGGGGTTTGGCCCCGTCCAAAGAGTGTGGGGTCATTCTGTGGGATGGAAGAAGTCCATTGTTCTGTTGTTGTTGATTTGTTTTGTTTTGTTTTTCAACATCAGGTGTCCCACCAAATGAGGGATTCCAGAGTAGGGCCCTGGGGAGCGGCGACTGGACAACCAGAAATCTGGTTAAAAAATGGGGCCTAGGGACATATCAAGCCCATTAAGACATCTAATGGTCCAGGGACTGAGAGGACGTACTAGAGGACAGGACTCACTCTGAGGGTCACAATGCGTGTTTGTGCCCTCGTCGCACTCAGAATTGGCGGGGCCTCAGGGTGAATGCTGGTTTTCTCCTACACTGAACGTTGGACCTCATGCCAACCACAAGATTTCTTGCCATGGGTAAGGAAGAGTTCTGATTTCTCTGCATCACAGTGACCCGTGGGCAGTGATTGGAGATAAGGTCTAGGTTCTGATGCCTGAAAAACTGAGGTAGGGAAGAGATGATGACCTAAGGCCATGGCGGGTCTGATGGGCTCAGTGTGCGTTCAGCTGTCTGGGTGTTGGTCACGAGGTCCGGGCTCAGGTTGTCAGACAGTGCATTAGTGCTCAGGTAAGACTATTTATTTTGGGTGCATTCGAATGCCGTGTAGGGTCTTATCTGAAGAACTCTTCAGGATATGAAGAATGAGCAAGTCTGAAGCGCGTGCTCAGGCTTTTGTCTCTGGATTTTGTATCAGCGATTGCCGTGGAATGTTGGGGACACCTCATGGGCCATGGACGAATCTTGCTCTCTGTGGATTTGGCCCGATCCCAATTGTTTTTCGTCAATCTGTTGGATGGGAGGACTCCTCTCAGGTTTGTTACCTCAGGTATCAGACCAAAAAAGGAATTCCAAAGCAGAGCCCTGGGGAAGAGTGAAGGGACAACCCGAACTACGGTTAAAATTTGGGGCCTAGGGGCATGGCAAGCCCAAAATGCTGTCTCTCCATCCAGCCACTGAGAGGCCTTACCTGAGGACTGGGCTCAGGCTGAGCGTCACAATGTGTGTTTGTGACCAATGTGGACCGCAAGCATGGGGGGGCCTCATGGGCCACACTGGTTTCAACTACACTGAAACGTGGAAAAACATGCGAACCACAAGGTTTCTTGCCATGGGGAAAGAGTTCTGATTTCTGCATCATTTTCAAACCCGGGGCCGTGATTGGAGATAAGGTCTAGGTTCTGAAGCCTGAAAACCGAGGTTGAGAAGAGATGACGACCTAAGGCCATGGCGGGTCCAATGTGCTCAGTGTGCGGACAGCTGTCTGGGTGGGGCCAGGAGGTCCAGGCTCAGGCTGTGACAGAAAGGGCATTAGTGCCCAGGTCAGCCTATATAAGTGGGGTACAGCCGAATTGAGTTCAGGTTGATCCTCATTTGAGGTTTCTGGGTAGCACGAGAGGGCAATGATTTTCTTCTGGACGGCAGGCAGAGTGCTGCATTGTAGTTCTGGATTGCCAAACTGGAGGGCTTCTGGACCGGTAGTCTGAGGAAGGAAGTGTGAGAACCCAAGCTAGGCCTAGGTTTCTGGGTGAGGATATGGCAGGCACAATCTACAGACCTGAATTGAGATTTCGTGCATCTGAAGTCAGGGCGAGGATCAGACGATCGCTCAGGTTGGACATTCTGTCTCTGGTGGCCCATACTTGAAGGGGGGAGTGGATCACGAGGCCATGGGTGTTTTCCCACGATGGGAGTTATGAGAAGCTCCAAACTGCAAAGATTCTTCTACAGGACAATTGAGACCTGTTGGTTGGCTCAAGGACGATTGCGACCAGGGTTCTAAGGATGGATGGCAGGGTAGCCCACCTCGCATTCCAATTGTCTCCAAGCAACAAGACGGGTTAGATCTGCTGGATCTGGGGGAACAACCAAGGAGGCTGAGTTGAAAGGACTCTCCCGTGGATGTGTCCTAATATGATTTCGTGTCTATGGAGAGCTTGGAATGAAGTGGTGGCCCTGGGGCCCTGAAGGGTTCTCCTAAAGAGAGGCTTTCACACAGCTCCATCGTGCAAGTTTCCCATGTGTAGATGAGATTTGTTCTGATGGGTGAGTCAAGAAACAGCCATATGCTGTTATTGAAATACAGGCCTCTGAGGAGAGATGCCTGGAAACCATAGCAATGGATCCGATAGGTGCCTAGGGGCCTGTACGTTCCTTTTTACCTCTGGGGACATCAGTCTACGGGTCTGAGTGCAGGTAGGTGCTCAGATGGGCCCAGTATGCCCCTGTTTGTCCTGGGAAGCCACAAATATTGGGATGGCCTCTGGGACTTTGGAGGTTTATCCTATTAGTAGGGTTGTGGCCATTGGAATGGGCACATACAATTCCCTTGGAGAGGGCAAGCACAGTCGTCAGGTTTGGCTCCAGGGGCCTGAGACTGTAGGGTGTGTAGGCCAGGGCTGTTTGGACAGTTGTCTGAAAACACAAACTCGGGTATGTTTCGGGTCATAGGTATGGCAAGACTGAACTACAGACCATGAGGAGAACTCTTCGGGATATGAAAAAAGGGCGAGTGTGAGGCTCTTGCTCACGTTTTTGTCTCTGGATATCGTGTCACTCATGGTCGTGAAATTTCCGGGTGACTTCATGGGAAATGGACGAGTCTTATACTCTGGGCGTTGGCCCCGTCCAAAGAGTTTGGGGTCATCCTGTGGGATGGAAGAAGTCCGTTGTTCTGTTGTTGATTTGTTTTTTTTGTTTTTTTCAACCTCAGGTGTCCCACCAAATGAGGGATTCCAGAGTAGAGCCCTGGGGAGGGGCGACTGCACAACCAGAAATCTGGCGATAAATTGGGGCGTAGGGACATGTCAAGCCCATTATGACATCTAATGTTCCAGCCACTGAGAGGACGTACTAGAGGACAGGACTCACGCTGAGGGTCACAATGCGTGTTTATGCCCTCGTCGCACTCAAGAATGTGCGGGGCCTCAGGTTGAATGCTGCTTTCTCCTAAACTGAACGTCGGACAACATGCCAACCACAAGGTTTCTTGCCATGGGTAAGGAAGAGTTCTGATTTCTGCATCACAGTCACCCCTGGGCAGTGATTGGAGATAAGGTCTAGGTTTTGAAGACTGAAAACTGAGGTACGTAAGAGATGATGACCTAAGGCCATGGCGGGTCTGATGTGCTCAGTGTGCGGTCAGCTGTCTGGGTGTTGGTCACGACGTCCGGGCTCAGGTTGTCAGACAGTGCATTAGTGCGCAGGTTAGACGATATATTTTGGGTTCCCTTCGAGTGCCCTGTAGGTTCTTATCTGAAGAACTCTACAGGATATGAAGAATGAGCTAGTCGGAGGCGCGTGCTCAGGCTTTTGTCTCTGGATTTTGTATCAGCGATGCCCGTGGACAGTTTGGGAGGCATCATGGTCCATGCACGAATCTTGCTCTCTGTGGATTTGGCCCGATCCCAATTGTTTTTCGGTCAATCTGATGGATGGCAGGACTCCTTTCAGGTTTGTTACCTCAGGTGTCCCACCAAAAGAGGGAATTCCAAAGCAGAGCCCTGGGGAAGAGTGAAGGGACAACCCCGAACTATGGTTAAAAATTGGGGCTTAGGGGCATGGCAAGCCCAATATGCTGTCTCTCCATCCAGCCACTGAGAGGCCTTACCTGAGGACTGGGCTCAGGCTGAGGGTCACAAAGTTTGTTTGTGACCAATGTGTCCCGCAAGCATGGGCGGGGACTCATGGGCCACACGGGTTTCAACTACACTGAACCTTGGACAACATGCCAACCACAAGGCTTCTTGCCCTGGGGAAAGAGTTCTGATTTCTGCATCATTTTCAAACCCGGGCCGTGATTGGAGATAAGGTCTCGGTTCTGAAGCCTGAAAACCGTGGTTGAGAAGAGATGACGACCTAAGGCCATGGTGGGTCCGATGTGCTCAGTGTGCGGCCAGCTGTCTGGGTGGGTCCAGGAGGGATAAGCTCAGGCTGTGTCAGAAAGGGCATTAGTGCTCAGGTCAGCCTATATATTTGGGGTAGAGCCGAATGGCGTGCAGGTTGATCCTCATTTGGGGTTTCTGGGCAGACCCAGAGGGCAATATTTTTCTTCTGGAGGGCAGGCAGAGTGCTGCATTGTAGTTCTGGATTGCCAAACTGGAGGGCTTGTGGGCCAGTAGTCTGAGGACGGAAGTCTGAGAACCCAAGCTAGGCCTAGGTTTCTGGGTGAGGATATGGCAGGCACAATCTACAGACCTGAATCGAGATCTCGTGCATCTGAAGTCATGGCGAGGATCAGACGATCGCTCAGGTTGGACATTCTGTCGCCGGTGGCCCCTTCTTGAAGGGGGGGGTGGATCACGAGGCCATGGGGGTTTTCCCACGATTGGAGTTGTGAGAAGCTCCCAACTGCAAAGATTCTTCTGCAGGACAATTGAGGCCTGTTTGTTTGGATGCAGGACAACGATCCGAGCAGGGTTCTAAAGATGGATGGCAGGGTATCCCACCTCGAATTCCAATTGTCGCCAAGCAACAAGACGGGTTAGATCTGCTGGATCTGGGAGAGCAACCAAGGAGGCTGAGTTGAAATGGACTCTCCCGTGGATGTGTCCTAATATGATTTTGTGTCAATGGAGACCTTGGAATGAAGTGGTGGCACTGGGGCCCTGAAGGGTTCTCCTAAAGAGAGGCTTTCACAAAGCTCCATCGTGCAAGTTTCCCAAGTGTAGATGAGATTTGTTCTGATGGGTGAGTCAAGAAACAGCCATATGCTGTTATTGAAATCCAGGCCTCTGAGGAGAGATGCCTGGAAACCAAAGCAATGGATCCGATAGGTGCCTACGGGCCTGTTCGTTCCTTTTTAACTCTGGGGACATCAGTCTCGGAGTCTGAGGGCCGGTAGGTGCTCAGATGGGCCCAGATTGCCCCTCTTTGTCATTGGAATGCACAAATATTGGGATGGCCTCAGGGACTTTGGAGGTTTTATCCTATTAGTAGGGTTGTGGCCTTTGGAATGGGCACATACAATTCCCTTGGAGTGGGCAAGCACAGTCGTCAGGTTTGGCTCCAGGGGCCTGAGCCTGTAGGGTGTGTGTGCCAGGGCTGTTTGGACAGTTGTCTGAAAACACAAACTCGGCTTATGTTTCTGGTAATAGGTATGGCAGGACTGATCTACAGACCATGAGGAGAACTCTTCGGGATATGAAAAAAGGGCGAGTGTGAGTCTCTTGCTCAAGTTTTTTGTCTCTGGATATCGTGTCACTCATGGTCGTTATAATTTCCGGGTGACTTCATGGTAAATGGACGAGTCTTACTCTCTGGGGGTTTGGCCCCGTCCAAAGAGTGTGGGGTCATTCTGTGGGATGGAAGAAGTCCATTGTTCTGTTGTTGTTGATTTGTTTTGTTTTGTTTTTCAACATCAGGTGTCCCACCAAATGAGGGATTCCAGAGTAGGGCCCTGGGGAGCGGCGACTGGACAACCAGAAATCTGGTTAAAAAATGGGGCCTAGGGACATATCAAGCCCATTAAGACATCTAATGGTCCAGGGACTGAGAGGACGTACTAGAGGACAGGACTCACTCTGAGGGTCACAATGCGTGTTTGTGCCCTCGTCGCACTCAGAATTGGCGGGGCCTCAGGGTGAATGCTGGTTTCTCCTACACTGAACGTTGGACCTCATGCCAACCACAAGATTTCTTGCCATGGGTAAGGAAGAGTTCTGATTTCTGCATCACAGTGACCCGTGGGCAGTGATTGGAGATAAGGTCTAGGTTCTGATGCCTGAAAACTGAGGTAGGGAAGAGATGATGACCTAAGGCCATGGCGGGTCTGATGGGCTCAGTGTGCGTTCAGCTGTCTGGGTGTTGGTCACGAGGTCCGGGCTCAGGTTGTCAGACAGTGCATTAGTGCTCAGGTAAGACTATTTATTTTGGGTGCATTCGAATGCCGTGTAGGGTCTTATCTGAAGAACTCTTCAGGATATGAAGAATGAGCGAGTCTGAAGCGCGTGCTCAGGCTTTTGTCTCTGGATTTTGTATCAGCGATTGCCGTGGAATGTTGGGGACACCTCATGGGCCATGGACGAATCTTGCTCTCTGTGGATTTGGCCCGATCCCAATTGTTTTTCGTCAATCTGTTGGATGGGAGGACTCCTCTCAGGTTTGTTACCTCAGGTATCAGACCAAAAAAGGAATTCCAAAGCAGAGCCCTGGGGAAGAGTGAAGGGACAACCCGAACTACGGTTAAAATTTGGGGCCTAGGGGCATGGCAAGCCCAAAATGCTGTCTCTCCATCCAGCCACTGAGAGGCCTTACCTGAGGACTGGGCTCAGGCTGAGCGTCACAATGTGTGTTTGTGACCAATGTGGACCGCAAGCATGGGGGGGCCTCATGGGCCACACTGGTTTCAACTACACTGAAACGTGGAAAACATGCGAACCACAAGGTTTCTTGCCATGGGGAAAGAGTTCTGATTTCTGCATCATTTTCAAACCCGGGCCGTGATTGGAGATAAGGTCTAGGTTCTGAAGCCTGAAAACCGAGGTTGAGAAGAGATGACGACCTAAGGCCATGGCGGGTCCAAATGTGCTCAGTGTGCGGACAGCTGTCTGGGTGGGGCCAGGAGGTCCAGGCTCAGGCTGTGACAGAAAGGGCATTAGTGCCCAGGTCAGCCTATATAAGTGGGGTACAGCCGAATTGAGTTCAGGTTGATCCTCATTTGAGGTTTCTGGGTAGCACGAGAGGGCAATGATTTTCTTCTGGACGGCAGGCAGAGTGCTGCATTGTAGTTCTGGATTGCCAAACTGGAGGGCTTCTGGACCGGTAGTCTGAGGAAGGAAGTGTGAGAACCCAAGCTAGGCCTAGGTTTCTGGGTGAGGATATGGCAGGCACAATCTACAGACCTGAATTGAGATTTCGTGCATCTGAAGTCAGGGCGAGGATCAGACGATCGCTCAGGTTGGACATTCTGTCTCTGGTGGCCCATACTTGAAGGGGGGAGTGGATCACGAGGCCATGGGTGTTTTCCCACGATGGGAGTTATGAGAAGCTCCAAACTGCAAAGATTCTTCTGCAGGACAATTGAGACCTGTTGGTTGGCTCCAGGACGATTGCGACCAGGGTTCTAAGGATGGATGGCAGGGTAGCCCACCTCGCATTCCAATTGTCTCCAAGCAACAAGACGGGTTAGATCTGCTGGATCTGGGGGAACAACCAAGGAGGCTGAGTTGAAAGGACTCTCCCGTGGATGTGTCCTAATATGATTTCGTGTCTATGGAGAGCTTGGAATGAAGTGGTGGCCCTGGGGCCCTGAAGGGTTCTCCTAAAGAGAGGCTTTCACACAGCTCCATAGTGCAAGTTTCCCATGTGTAGATGAGATTTGTTCTGATGGGTGAGTCAAGAAACAGCCATATGCTGTTATTGAAATACAGGCCTCTGAGGAGAGATGCCTGGAAACCACAGCAATGGATCCGATAGGTGCCTAGGGGCCTGTACGTTCCTTTTTACCTCTGTGGACATCAGTCTACGGGTCTGAGTGCAGGTAGGTGCTCAGATGGGCCCAGTATGCCCCTGTTTGTCCTGGGAAGCCACAAATATTGGGATGGCCTCTGGGACTTTGGAGGTTTATCCTATTAGTAGGGTTGTGGCCATTGGAATGGGCACATACAATTCCCTTGGAGATGGCAAGCACAGTCGTCAGGTTTGGCTCCAGAGGCCTGAGACTGTAGGGTGTGTAGGCCAGGGCTGTTTGGACAGTTGTCTGAAAACACAAACTCGGGTATGTTTCGGGTCATAGGTATGGCAAGACTGAACTACAGACCATGAGGAGAACTCTTCGGGATATGAAAAAAGGGCGAGTGTGAGGCTCTTGCTCACGTTTTTGTCTCTGGATATCGTGTCACTCATGGTCGTGAAATTTCCGGGTGACTTCATGGGAAATGGACGAGTCTTACACTCTGGGCGTTGGCCCCGTCCAAAGAGTTTGGGGTCATCCTGTGGGATGGAAGGAGTCCGTTGTTCTGTTGTTGATTTGTTTTGTTTTTTTTTTTTCAACCCAGATGTCCCACCCAATGAGGGATTCCAGAGTAGAGCCCTGGGGAGGGGCGACTGCACAACCAGAAATCTGGCGATAAATTGGGGCGTAGGGACATGTCAAGCTTATTATGACATCTAATGGTCCAGCCACTGAGAGGATGTACTAGAGGACAGGACTCACGCTGAGGGTCACAATGTGTGTTTGTGACCAATGTGGCCTGCAAGCATGGGCGGGGCCTCATGGGCCAAACTGGTTTCATCTAAACTGAACCTTGGACAACATGCCAACCACAAGGTTTTCTCTTGCCATGGGGAAAGAGTTCTGATTTCTGCATCATTTTCAAACCGGGGCCATGATTGGAGATAAGGTCTAGGTTCTGAAGCCTGAAAACCGAGGTTGAGAAGAGATGACGACCTAAGGCCATCGCGGGTCCGATGTGCTCAGTGTGCGGCCAGCTGTCTGGGTGGGGCCAGAAGGTCACGTCTCAGGCTGTGTCAGAAAGGGCATTCGTGCCCAGGTCAGCGTATATATTTGGGGTAGACCCGAATGCCGTGCTGATTGATCCTCATTGGGGGTTTCTGGGTAGCCCCAGAGAGCAATGTTTTTCTTCTGGAGGGCAGGCAGAGTGCTGCATTGTAGTTCTGGATTGCCAAACTGGAGGGCTTGTGGGCCAGTAGTCTGAGGACGGAAGTCTGAGAACCCAAGCTAGGCCAAGATTTCTGGGTGAGACCTGAATCGAGATCTCGTGCATCTGAACTGAGGGCAAGATTCAGAGGATCGCTCAGGTTGCACATTCTGTCACTGATGTCCCCTTCTTGAAGGTGGTTGGACCACGAGGCCAATGGTTTTTTCCCATGATGGGAGTTGTGAGAAGTTCCCAACTGCACAGATTCTTCTACAGGACATTTGAGACCTATTTGTTGGCTCCAGGACAACGATTCCGAGCAGGGTTTTAAGGATGGATGGCTGGGTAACCCACCTCGCATTATAATTGTCTCCAAGCATCAAGACAGTTTAGATCTGCTGGATCTGGGGGAGCAACCGAGGAGGCTGAGTTGAAATGGACTCTCCCATGGATGTGTCCTAATATGATTTAGTGTCTATGGAGACCTTGGAATGAAGCGGTGGCACTGGGGCCCTTAAGAGTTTTCCTAAAGAGAGGCTTTCACACAGCTCCATTGTGCAAATTTCCCATGTGTAGTTGAGATTTGTTCTGATGGGTGAGTCAAGAAACAGCCATATGCTGTTATTGAAATCCAGTCCTTTGAGGATTGATGCCTGGAAACCAAAGCAATGGATCCGATATGTGCCTAGGGGCCTGTTCGTTCCTTTTTACCTCTGGGGACATCAGTCTACGGGTCTGAGTGCCGGTAGGTGCTCAGGTGGGACCCGATTGCCCCTGTTTTGTCCAGGGAAGCCACAAATATTGGGATGGCTACAGGGATTTTGGAGGATTATCCTATTAGTATGGTTGTGGTCATTGGAAGGGGCACTCACAATTCCCTTGGAGAGGGCAAGCACAGTCGTCAGGTTTGGCTCCAGGGGCCTGAGACTGTAGGGTGTGTAGGCCAGGGCTGTTTGGACAGTTGTCTGAAAACACAAACTCGGGTATGTTTCGGGTCATAGGTATGGCAAGACTGAACTACAGACCATGAGGAGAACTCTTCGGGATATGAAAAAAGGGCGAGTGTGAGGCTCTTGCTCACGTTTTTGTCTCTGGATATCGTGTCACTCATGGTCGTGAAAATTCCCGGTGACTTCATGGGAAATGGACGAGTCTTACACTCTGGGCGTTGGCCCCGTCCAAAGAGTTTGGGGTCATCCTGTGGAATGGAAGAAGTCCGTTGTTCTGTTGTTGATTTGTTTTGTTTTTTTTTTTTTTCAACCCAGATGTCCCACCAAATGAGGGATTCCAGAGTAGAGCCCTGGGGAGGGGCGACTGCACAACCAGAAATCTGGCGATAAATTGGGGCGTAGGGACATGTCAAGCTTATTATGACATCTAATGTTCCAGCCACTGAGAGGACGTACTAGAGGACAGGACTCACGCTGAGGGTCACAATGCGTGTTTATGCCCTCGTCGCACTCAAGAATGGGTGGGGCCTCAGGGTGAATGCTGCTTTCTCCTAAACTGAACGTCGGACAACATGCCAACCACAAGGTTTCTTGCCATGGGTAAGGAAGAGTTCTGATTTCTGCTTCACAGTCACCCCTGGGCAGTGATTGGAGATAAGGTCTAGGTTTTGAAGACTGAAAACTGAGGTACGTAAGAGATGATGACCTAAGGCCATGGCGGGTCTGATGTGCTCAGTGTGCGGTCAGCTGTCTGGGTGTTGGTCACGACGTCCGGGCTCAGGTTGTCAGACAGTGCATTAGTGCGCAGGTTAGACTATATATTTTGGGTTCCTTCGAGTGCCCTGTAGGTTCTTATCTGAAGAACTCTACAGGATATGAAGAATGAGCTAGTCGGAGGCGCGTGCTCAGGCTTTTGTCTCTGGATTTTGTATCAGCGATGCCCGTGGACAGTTTGGGGAGGCATCATGGTCCATGCACGAATCTTGCTCTCTGTGGATTTGGCCCGATCCCAATTGTTTTTTCGTCAATCTGATGGATGGCGGGACTCCTTTCAGGTTTGTTACCTCAGGTGTCCCACCAAAAGAGTAATTCCAAAGCAGAGCCCTGGGGAAGAGTGAAGGGACAACCCGAACTATGGTTGAAAATTGGGGCTTAGGGTCATGGCAAGCCCAATATGCTGTCTCTTCTTCCAGCCACTGAGAGGACTTCCCTGAGGATTGGGCTCAGGCTGAGGGTCACAATGTGTGTTTGTGAACAATGAGGCCCGCAAGCATGGCGGGGCCTCATGGGCCACACTGGTTTCAAGTACACTGAACCTTGGAGTACATGAAAACCACAAGGTTTCTTGCCCTGGGGAAAGCGTTCTGATTTCTGCATCATTTTCAAACCCGGGCCGAGATTGGAAATAAGGTCCTGGTTCTGAAGCCTGAAAACCGTGGTTGAGAAGAGATGATGACCTAAGGCCATGGCGGGTCCGATGTGCTCAGTGTGCGGCCAGCTGTCTGGGTGGGGCCAGGAGGTCCAGTCTCATGCTGTGTCAGAAAGTGCATTAGTGCACAGGTCAGCCTATATATTTGGGGCACAACCGAATGGCGTTCAGGTTGATCCTCATTTGGGGTTTCTGGGTAGCCCATGAGGGCAATTTTTTTCTTCTGGAGGGCAGGCAGAGTGCTGCATTGTAGTTCTGGATTGCCAAACTGGAGGGCTTGTGGGCCAGTAGTCTGAGGACGGAAGTCAGAGAGCCCAACCTAGGCGTAGGTCTCTGGGTGAGTATATGGCAGGCACAATCTACAGACCTGAATCGAGATCTCGTGCATCTGAAGTCATGGCGAGGATCAGACGATCGCTCAGGTTGGACATTCTGTCGCCGGTGGCCCCTTCTTGAAGGGGGGGTGGATCACGAGGCCATGGGGGTTTTCCCACGATTGGAGTTGTGAGAAGCTCCCAACTGCAAAGATTCTTCTGCAGGACAATTGAGGCCTGTTGTTTGGATGCAGGACAACGATCCGAGCAGGGTTCTAAAGATGGATGGCAGGGTATCCCACCTCGAATTCCAATTGTCGCCAAGCAACAAGACGGGTTAGATCTGCTGGATCTGGGAGAGCAACCAAGGAGGCTGAGTTGAAATGGACTCTCCCGTGGATGTGTCCTAATATGATTTTGTGTCAATGGAGACCTTGGAATGAAGTGGTGGCACTGGGGCCCTGAAGGGTTCTCCTAAAGAGAGGCTTTCACAAAGCTCCATCGTGCAAGTTTCCCAAGTGTAGATGAGATTTGTTCTGATGGGTGAGTCAAGAAACAGCCATATGCTGTGATTGAAATCCAGGCCTCTGAGGAGAGATGCCTGGAAACCAAAGCAATGGATCCGATAGGTGCCTACGGGCCTGTTCGTTCCTTTTTAACTCTGGGGACATCAGTCTCAGAGTCTGAGGGCCGGTAGGTGCTCAGATGGGCCCAGATTGCCCCTCTTTGTCATTGGAATGCACAAATATTGGGATGGCCTCAGGGACTTTGGAGGTTTATCCTATTAGTAGGGTTGTGGCCTTTGGAATGGGCACATACAATTCCCTTGGAGTGGGCAAGCACAGTCGTCAGGTTTGGCTCCAGGGGCCTGAGCCTGTAGGGTGTGTGTGCCAGGGCTGTTTGGACAGTTGTCTGAAAACACAAACTCGGCTTATGTTTCTGGTAATAGGTATGGCAGGACTGATCTACAGACCGTGAGGAGAACTCTTCGGGATATGAAAAAAGGGCGAGTGTGAGTCTCTTGCTCAAGTTTTTGTCCCTGGATATCGTGTCACTCATGTTCGTGAAATTTCCGGGTGACTTCATGGTAAATGGACGAGTCTTACTCTCTGGGGGTTTGGCCCCGTCCAAAGAGTTTGGGGTCATTCTGTGGGACGGAAGAAGTCCGTTGTTCTGTTGTTGTTGATTTGTTTTGTTCTGTTTTTCAACCTCAGGTGTCCCACCAAATGAGGGATTCCAGAGTAGGGCCCTGGGGAGGGGCGACTGGACAACCAGAAATCTGGTTAAAAATTTGAGCCTACGGACATGTCAAGCGCATTATGACTTCTAATGGTCCAGTCACTGAGAGGACGTGCTAGAGGACCGGACTCACGCTGAGGGTCACAATGCGTGTTTATGCCCTCGTCGCACTCAAGAATGGGCGGGCCCTCAGGGTGAATGCTGGTGTCTCCTACAGTGAACGTTGGACAACATGCCAACCACAAGGTTTCTTGCCATGGGTAAGGAAGAGTTCTGATTTCTGCATCACAGTCACCCCTGGGCAGTAATTGGAGATAAGGTCTAGGTTCTGAAGCCCGAAAACTGAGGTAGGGAAGAGATGATGACCTAAGGCCATGGCGTGTCCGATGTGCTTAGTGTGCGGTCAGCTGTCTGGGTGTTGGTCTCGAGGTCCGGGCTCAGGTTGTCAGACAGTGCATTAGTGCCCAGGTTAGACTATATATTTTGGGTGCATTCGATTGCCGTGTAGGTTCTTATCTGAAGAACTCTTCAGGATATGAAGAATGAGCGAGTCTGAGGCGCGTGCTCAGGCTTCTGTATCTGGCTTTTGTATCAGCGATGGCCGTGGAATGTTGGGGAGGCCTCATGGGCCATGGACGAATCTTGCTATCTGTGGACTTGGCCCGATCCCAATGGTTTTCCGACAATCTGTGGGATGGGAGGACTCCTTTCATGTTTGTTACCTCAGGTGTCCCACCAAAAGAGGAATTCGAAGCAGAGCCCTGGGGAAGAGTGAAGGGACAACCCGAACTATGGTTAAAAATTCCGGCCTAAGGGCATGGCAAGCCCAATATGCTGTCTCTCCATCCAGCCACTGAGAGGCCTTACCTGAGGACTGGGCTCAGGCTGAGGGTCACAATGTGTGTTTGTGACCAATGTGGCCCGCAAGCATGGGCGGGGATTCATGGGCCACACTGGTTTCAACTACACTGAACCTGGACAACATGCCAACCACAAGGTTTCTTGCCATGTGGAAAGAGTTTTGATTTCTGCATCATTTTCAAACCCGGGCCGTGATTGGAGATAAGGTCTAGGTTATGAAGCCTGAAAACCGAGGTTGAAAAGAGATGACGACCTAAGCCATGAAAAATATGATGTGCTTAGTGTGCGGCCAGCTGTCTTGGTGGGGCCAGGAAGTCCAGGATCAAGCTGTGTGAGAAAGGGCATTAGTGCCCAGGTCAGCCTATATATTTGGGGTAAAGCCAAATTGCGTGCCGCATTGATCCGCATTTGGGGTTCCTGCGTTGCCCCCGAGGGCAATGTTTTTCTTCTGGAGGGCAGGCAGAGTACTGCAATGTAGTTCTGGATTGCCAAACTGGAGGGCTTGTGGGCCAGTAGTCTGAGGACGGAGACTACCAAGAAGGACCTTGGTATGAAGCGGTGGCACTGGGGCCCTGAAGGGTTCTCCTAAAGAGAGGCTTTCACATAGCCTCATCGTGCTAGTTTCCCATATGTAGATGAGACTTGTTCTGATGGGTGAATCAAGAAAGCCATATGCTGTTATTGAAATCCAGGCCTCTGAGTAGAGATGCCTGGAAACCAAACCAATGGATCCGGTAGGTGCCTAGGAGCCTGTTCGTTCCTTTTTACCTCTGGGGATATCAGTCTACGGGTCTGAGTGCCGGTAGGTGCTCATATGGCCCAGATTGCCCCATTTGTCCTGGGAAGCCACAAATATTGGGATGGCCTCAGGGACTTTGGAGGTATATACTCTTAGTAAGGTTGTGGCCATTGGAATGTGCAGATACAATTCCCTTGGAGAGGGCAAACAAGTCGTCAGGTTTGGCTCCAGGGGCCTGAGCCTGTAGGGTGTGCAGGCCAGGGCAGTTTGGACAGTTGTCTGAAAACAGAAACTCGGCTTATGATTCGGGTCATAGGTATGGCAGGACTGATCTACAGACCATGAGGAGAACTCCTCGGGATATGAAAAAAGGGGGAGTGTGAGGCTCTTGCTCAAGTTTTTGTCTCTGGATATCGTGTCACTCATGGTCGTGAAATTTCAGGGTGACTTCACGGGAAATGGACGAGTCTTATTCTCTGGTGGTTTGGCCCGTCCAAAGAGTTTGGGGTCATTCTGTGGGATGGAAGAAGTCCGTTGCTCTGTTGTTGTTGATTTGTTTTGTTTTGTTTTTCAACCTCAGGTGTCCCACCAAATGAGGGATTCGAGAGTAGAGCCCTGGGGAGGGGCGACTGGACAATGAGAAATCTGGTTAATATTGGGGCCTAGGGACATGTCAAGCCGATTATGACATCTAATGTTCCAGCCACTGAGAGGACGTACTAGAGGAGAGGACACACACCCGGGGGTCACAATGCGTGTTTATGCCCTCGTCGCACTCAAGAATGGCGGGGGCCTCAGGGTGAATGCTGGTTTCTCCTACACTGAACTTTGGACAACATGCCAACCACAAGGTTTCTTGCCATGGGTAAGGAAGAGTTCTGATTTCTGTATCTCAGTCACCGGTGGGCAGTGGTTGGAGATAAGGTAGGTTCTGAAGCCTGAAACTGAGGTAGGGAAGAGATGATGACCTAAGGCCATGGCCGGTCTGATATGTCAGTGTGCAGTCAGCTGTCTGGGTGTTGGTCACGAGGTCCGGGCTCAGGTTGTCAGACAGTGCATTAGTGCCCATGTTAGACTATATATTTTGGGTGCATTCTAGTGCCGTATAGGTTCTTTTCTGAAGAACTCTTCAGGATATGAAGAATGAGCGAGTCTGAGGCACGTGCTCAGGCTTTTGTCTCTGGATTTTGAATCAGCGATGGCCGTGTAATGTTGGGGAGGCTCCTCATGGGCGAGGGACGAATCTTGCTCTCTGTGGATTTGGCCCGATCCCAATTGTTTTTTTCGTCAATCTGTGGGATGGGAGGACTCCTTTCAGGATTGTTACCTCAGTTGTCCCACCAAAAGAGGAATTCCAAAGCAGAGCCCTGGGGAAAAGAGTGCAGGGACAACCCGAACATGGGTTAAAAATTGGGGCCTAGGAGCATGGCAAGCCCAATATGCTGTCTCTCCATCCAGCCACTGAGAGGCCTTACCTGAGGACTTGGCTCAGGCTGAGGGTCACAATGTGTGTTTGTGACCAATGTGGCCCGCAAGCATGGGCGGGGCCTCATGGGGCTCACTGGTTTCAACTACACTGAACCTTGGACAACATGCCAACCACAAGGTTTCTTGCCATGGGGAATGAGTTCTGTTGTCTGCATCATTATCAAACCCGGGCCGTGATTGGAGATAAGGTCTAGGTTCTGAAGCCTGAAAACCGAGGTTCGGAAGAGATGACGAACTAAGGCCATGACGGGTCTGATGTGCTCAGTGTGCCGCCAGCTGTCTGGGTGGGGCCAGGAGGTTCAGGCTCAGGCTGTGTCAGAAAGGACATTAGTTCTCAGGTAAGCCTATATAATTGGGGTAGAGCCGAATGGCGTGCAGGTAGGTCCTCATTTGGAGTTCTGTGTAGCCACAGGGGGCAATATTTTTCTTCTGGAGGACAGGCAGATTGCTGCATTATAGTTCTGGATTGCCAAACTGGAGGGCTTGTGGGCCAGTAGTCTGAGGATGGAAGTCTGAACCCAAGCTAGGCCTAGGTTTCTGGGGGAGGGATATGGCAGGCAAAATCTACAGACCTGAATCGACATCTCGTCCATCTGAAGTCAGGGCGAGTATCAGACGATCGCTCAGGTAGTACATTCTGTCCCTGATGGCCCTTTCTTGAATGGGGGGTGGATCACGAGGCCATGGGGGTTTTCACACGATGGGAGTTGTGAGAAGCTCCCAAATGCAAAGATTCTTCTGCAGGACAATTGAGACCTGTTGGTTGGCTCCAGGACAACGATTCCGAGCAGGGTTCTAAGGATGGATGGCTGGGGGTAGCACACCTCGCATTCCAATTGTCACCAAGCAACAAGACAGGTTAGATCTACTGGATCTGGGGGAGCAACCGAGGAGGCTGAGTTGAAATGGACTCTCCCGTGGATGTGTCCTAATATGATTTTTTGTCTATGGAGACATTGGAATGAAGCGGTGGCACTGGGGCATTGAAGGATTCTCCTAAAGAGAGGCTTTCACACAGCTCCTTCGTGCAAGTTTCCCATGTGTAGATGAGATTTGTTCTGATGGGTGAGTCAAGAAGCAGCCATATGCTGTTATTGAAAATCCAGGCCTCTGTGGAGAGATGCCTGGAAACCAAAGCAATGGATCCGATAGGTGCCTATGGGCCTGTTCGTTCCTTTTTACCTCTGGGGACATCCGTCTACGGGTCTGAGTGCTGGTAGGTGCTCAGATGGGCCCAGATTGCCCTTGTTTGTCCTTGGAAGCCATAAATATTGGAATGGCCTCAGGGACTTTGGAGGTTGATCCTCTTAGTAGGGTTGTGGCCATTGGAATGGGCACATACAATTGCCTTGGACAGGGCAAGCACAGTCGTCAGGTATGGGCTCCAGGGGCCTGAGCCTGTAGGGTGTGTAGGCCAGGGCTGTTTGGTCAGTTGTCTGAAAACACAAACTCGGCTATGTTTCGGGTCATAGGTATGGCAGGACTGATCTACAGACCATGAGGAGAACTCTTCGGGATATGAAAAAAGGGCGAGTCTGAGGCTCTTGCTCAAGTTTTGTCTCTGGATATCGTGTCACTCATGTTCGTGAAATTTCCGGGTGACTTCATGGGAAATGGACGAGTCTTACTCTCTGGGGGTTTGGCCCCGTCCAAAGAGTTTGGGGTCATTCTGTGGGATGGAAGAAGTCCGTTGTTCTGTTGTTGTTGATTTGTTTTGTTTTGTTTTTCAACCTCAAGTGTCCCACCAAATGAGGGATTCCAGAGTAGAGCCCTGGGGAGGGGCGACTGGACTACCAGAAATCTGGTCAAAAATTGGGGCCTAGGGACATGTCAAGTCCATTATGACATCTAATGGTCCAGCCACTGAGAGGACATACTAGAGGCCAGGACTCACGCTGAGGGTCACAATGCGTGTTTATGCCCTCGTCGCACTCAAGGTTGGGCGGGGCCTCAGGGTGAATGCTGGTTTCTCCTACACTGAACTTTGGACAACATGCCAAACACAAGTTTTCTTGCCATGGTTAAGGAAGAGTTTCTGATTTCTGCATCACAGTCACCCTGGGCAGTGATTGGAGATAAGGTCTAGGATCTGAAGCCTGAAACTGAGGTAGGGAAGAGATGATGACCTAAGGACATGGCGGCTCTGATGTGCTCAGTGTGCGGTCAGCTGTCTGGGTGTTGGTCACGAGGTCCGGGCACAGGTTGTCAGACCGTGCATTAGTGCCCGGGTTAGAATATATATTTGGGTGCATTCGAGTGCCGTGTAGGTTCTTATCTGAAGAACTCTTCAGGATATGAAGAATGAGCGAGTCTGAGGCGCGTGCTCAGGCTTTTGTCTCTGGATTTTGTATCAGCGATGGCCGTGGAATGTTGGGGAGGCCTCATGGGCCATGGACGAATCTAGCTCTCTGAGGATTTGGCCCGATCCCAATTGTTTTTCGTCAATCTGTGAGATCGGAGGACTCCTTTCAGTTTTGTTACATCAGGTGTCCCACCAA
This sequence comes from Mustela putorius furo, assembly GCF_011764305.1. Classification (NCBI taxonomy): domain Eukaryota; kingdom Metazoa; phylum Chordata; class Mammalia; order Carnivora; family Mustelidae; genus Mustela; species Mustela putorius. Next base: position 3,819 of record NW_025422299.1, on the reverse strand, counting down.
AAGAGGAATTCCAAAGCAGAGCCCTGAGGAAGAGTGAAGGGACAACCCGAACTATCCTTAAAAATTGGGGCCTAGGGGCATGGCAAGCCCAATATGCTGTCTCTCCATCCAGCCACTGAGAGGCCTTACCTGAGGACTGGGCTCAGGCTGAGGGTCACAATGTGTGTTTGTGACCAATGTGGCCCGCAAGCATGGTCGGGGCCTCATAGGCCACACTGGTTTCAACGACACTGAACCTTGGACAACATGCCAACCACAAGGTTTCTTGCCATGGGGAAAGAGTTCTGATTTCTTCATCGTTTTCAAACCCGGGCCATTTTTGGAGATATGTTCTAGGTTCTGAAGCCTGAAAACCGAGGTTGAGAAGAGATGACGACCTAAGGCCATGGCGGGTCCGATGTGCTCAGTGTGCGGCCAGCTGTCTGGGTGGGGCCAGGAGTTCCAGGCTCAGGCTGTGTCAGAAAGGGCATTAGTGCCCCAGGTCATCCAATATATTTGGGGTACAGACGAATGGCGTGCAGGTTGATACTCATTGGGGGCTTATTGTAGCCCCAGAGGGCAATGTTTTTTCTTCTGGAGGGCAGGCAGAGTGCTGCATTGTATTTCTGGATTGCCAAACTGGAGGGCTTGTGGGCCAGTATTCTGAGGACGGATGTCTGAGAACCCAAGCTAGGCCTAGGTTTCTGGGTGAGACCTGAATCGAGACCTCGTGCCTCTGAAGTCAGGGCGAGAATCAGAGGATCACTCAGGTTGGACATTCTGTCCCTGTGGCCCCTTCTTGAAAGGGGGGTTGGATCACGAGGCCATGGGGGTTTTCCCACGCTGGGAGTTTGAAATGCTCCCAACTGCAAAGATTCTTCTATAGGACAATTGAGACCAGTAGTTTGGCTCCAGAACAACGATTCCGAGCAGGGTTCTAAGGATGAATGGCTGGGGCAGCCCACCTCGTATTCCAATTGTCTCCAAGCAACAAGACAGGTTAGATCTTCTGAATCTGGGGGAGCAACCGAGTAGGCTAGGTTGAAATGTACTCTCACGTGGATGTGTCCTAATATGATTTTGTGTCTGTGGAGACCTTGGAATGAAGTGGGTGGCACTGGGATCTGAAGGGTTCTCCTATAGACAGGCTTTCACAAAGCTCCATCGTGCAATATTCCCATGTGTAGATGAGATTTGTTCTGATGGGTGATTCAAGAAACAGCCATATGCTGTTATTAAAATCCAGGCCTCTGAGGAGAGATGCCTGGAAACCAAAGCATTGGATCCGATAGGTACTGAGGGGCCTGTTAGTTCCTTTTTTACCCTCTGGGGACCTCAGTCTACAGGTCTGAATGCCGGTAGGTGCTCAGATTGTCCCAGCTTGCCCCTGTTTGTCCAGGGAAGCCACAAATATTGGGATAGCCTCAGGGACTTTGGGAGGTTGATCCTATTAGTAGGGTTGTGGCCATTGGAATGGGCACACACAATTCCCATGGAGAGGGCAAGCACAGTAGTCAGGTTTGGCTCCAGGGGCCTGAGCCTGTAGGGTGTGTAGGCCAGGGATCTTTGGACATTTGTCTAAGAACACAAACTCGGCTTATGTTTCGTGTCATAGGTATGGCAGGACTGATCTACAGACCATGAGGAGAACACTTCGGGATATGAAAAAAAGGGCGAGTGTGAGGCTCTTGCTCAAGTTTTTTGTCTCTGGATATCGTGTCACTCATGGTCGTGAAATTTCCGGGTAACTTCATGGGAAATGGACGAGTCTTACTCTCTGGGTGTTTGGCCCCGTCCAAAGTGTTTGGGGTCATTCTGTGGGATGGAAGAAGTCCGTCGTTCTGTTGTTGATGATTCGTTTTGTTTTGTTTTTCAACCTCAGGTGTCCCACCAAAATGAGGGATTTCCAGAGTAGAGCCCTGGGGAGGGGCGACTGGACAACCAGAAATCTTGTTAAAAATTGGGGCCTAGGGACATGTCAAGCCCATTATGACATTTAATGCTCCAGCCACTAAAAGGACGTTCTAGATGACAGGACTCACGCTGAGGGTCACAATGCGTGTTTATGCCCTCGTCGCACTCAAGAATGGGCGGGGCCTCAAGGTGAATGGTGGTTTCTCCTACACTGAACGTTGGATAACATGCCAACCACAAGGTTTCTTGCCATGGGTAAGGAAGAGTTCTGATTTCTGCATCACAGTCACCCCTGGGCAGTGATTGGAGATAAGGTCTAGGTTCTGAAGCCTGAAAACTGAGGTAAGGGAAGAGATGATGACCTAAGGCCATGGCGGGTCTGATGTGCTCAGTGTGTAGTCAGCTGTCCTGGGTGTTGGTCACGAGGTCCGGGCTCAGGTTGTCAGACAGTGCATTAGTGCCCAGGTTTAAACTATATATTTTGGTGCATTCGAGTGCGGTGTAGGTTCTTATCTGAAGAACTCTTCAGGATATGAAGAATGCGCGAGTCTGAGGCGCGTGCTCAGGCTTTTGTCTCTGGATTTTGTATCAGCGATGCCCGTGGAATGTTGGGGAAGCCTCATTGGACTTGGACGGATCTTGCTCTCTGTGGACTAGGCCGATCCCAATTGTTTTTCGTCAATCTGTTGGATGGGAGGAATCCTTTCAGGTTTGCTACCTCAGGGGTCCCACCAAAGAGGAATTCCAAAGCAGAGCGCTGAGTAAGAGTGAAGGGACAACCCGAACTATCCTTAGAAATTGGGGCCTAGGGGCATGGCAAGCCCAATATGCTGTCTCTCCATCCAGCCACTGAGAGGCCTTACCTGAGGACTGGGCTCAGGCTGAGGGTCACAATGTGTGTTTGTGACCAATGTGGCTCGCAAGCATGGGCGGGGCCTCATGGGCAACAGTGGTTACAACCACACTGAACCTTGGACAACATGCCAACAACAAGGTTTCTTGCCATGGGGAAAGAGTTCTGATGTCTGCATCATTTTCAAACCCGGGCCGTGATTGGAGATAAGTTCTAGGTTCTGAAGCCTGAAAACCGAGATTGAGAAGAGATGACGACCTAAGGCCATGGTGGGTCCGATGTGCTCAGTGTGCGGCCAGCTGTCTGGGTGGGGCCCGGAGGTCCAGGCTCAGGCTGACGCAGAAAGGGCATCGTGCCCAGGTCAGCCTATATATTTGAGGTACAGCCGAAAGGCATGCAGGTTGATCCTCATTTGGGGTTTCTGGGTAGCCCCAGAGGGCAATGTTTTTCTTCTGCAGGGCAGGCAGAGTGCTGCATTGTAGTTCTGGATTGCCAAACTGGAGGCTTGTGGGCCAGTACTCTGAGGAAGGAAGTCTGAGAACCCACGCTAGGCCTCGGTTTCTGGGTGAGGATATGGTAGGCACAATCTACAGACCTGAATCGAGATCTCGTGCATCTGAAGTCAGGGAGAGGATCAGACGATCGCTCAGGTTAGACATTCTGTCCCTGATGGCCACTTCTTGCAGGGGGGGTGGGATCACTAGGCCATGGGTGTTTTTTTCCCACGATGGGAGTTGTGAGAAGCTCACAACTGCAAATAGTCTTCCCAGCAGGACAATTGAGACCTTGTTGGTTGGCTCCAGGACAACGATTCCGAGCAGGGTTCTAAGGATGGATGGCCTGGGTAGCCAACCTCGCATTCCAATTGTCTCCAAGCAACAAGACAGGTTAAGATAGGATGCTGGATCTGGGGTGCAACCGAGAGGCGGAGTGGAAATGGAACTCTCCCCGTGGATGTGTCCTAATATGATTTTGTGTCTATGGCGGACATTGTCATGAAATCAGTTGCACTGGGGCCCTGAAGCGTTTTTTCCAAGAGAGGCTTTCACACAAGCTCCATCGTGCACGTTTCC